>NC_057771.1:13369017-13373156 GCF_014825855.1 Bombus pyrosoma | reverse complement strand
TTTACAATATCTCTTATAATGACATATTTTTTATCTATAATACAATTGAAAAATTACAAAACAATTATATTGTATTACAATATACTGTATTATTTGTAATAATAACGATAAAAATATAAAAAATTTATCGGAATTGAACAGGACTTATCCTTAAGCCGATACATTGTTTTCCGATTAGTGCAACTTCACAAACTTTGCATACTGTATCTTTAAATTGAGGTAAATAACTTGCGCCGCATAATGGACACTTGACTTCTGGTTTTCCTCTGTAAATTGGAACAAACGTGCTTGCACATAATGAAAACGGATTATGTTCGTCGTACGCTAATTGATGTTCATCCACCGGGTTTTTATCGCAAGCCTAAAAAAGAAAGAAACGCGATTATAATCTTTTCCTGTACTTTATATGAGATGGTTAATATACACGAAAGTATACATACCAGCAAAATCTTTCTAACTTGTTGTGCTAATTCAGGTTTAGGTCCCAATTCAAGTAATCTTCTTGCAAACGAAGCCGCAGTTTTGTAATTTTTTAATTTGAAGAACATATTTACAGCTATCCTTAGAGTGAGAATCTGGTGAACAGGTTGTAAATTGCAATGTGTAAAGTAGGCTGCCATTTCACAGATTCGTTTCTGTTCAGCTAAAGTAGCTTTAGGTAGATTTTTCCTTTCGGTCTCCATTTTCAAACCTAGAATATACTCTCTACAAATTTGAATCAATTCCTGTGCTTCTATAATATCTTGCCTCGTGTCAACAACCAATAATGGTACACTGAGTAGAATCGCTTGTAATTTTTCTATCGCTTCTGGAAACTTGCCGCCTGTTGTCAAATGATAGCATACTTGAAGTCGTTGAACTAAATCGGTAAGATGCAATCCGATTGCAGGGAGATTGCTTTTTGGATTTGTATCTTTCAAATTTCTTTGAGGATATCCATATAAAGAAGGTATATTGGGTAACGAAGCAAATGCTGTTCTAGCGCGTGCGAATGTATTCATGAAAAGACTTTGATACGCTTCAAATTCAACTACACCAACTTGATCATTTAGCAATCTAAATGCTGTTTCTAGTGATCCAGCTAGAACATGATCTACAACTAATTGCGAATTGTTCACCCAATGTTGTGTTGGTGATATTCCCTTAGTTGGCGGTGAATAATAGCCATTTTCCGTCGCAGCCACTGGAGTTTCGAGTTCCGGCGGTAAATCTACGTCCTCCACATCCCATCCTGCACTTTCTTCGCCCTCAGGAACGTTTTCATTTTCGACACCTTCCTCATCGTCTATTCCCAACTCTTCGTCATTGCCCCACCCTTCAGCAGGTACAGCGCTATCGTCTTCCGGAGCCAACGCAGCAGCTACCTGACTCTTCCCACGCGACATCATTGCTCCCTCGAAGAAACCTTTTGATACTGTTAATAGTGGCCAGTTGTTTTCGGCCTGTTGAATTGGTACCGGAGGTCGAAGATATTCTGCTCCTTGTTCAAGAGCAGACAGTTCTTCACTCATAGAACTATATTGAACGTCGTCTTCTGGAGATGATATACCATGAATTTTCTCAGTTACATAAGCTAACGAAGCTTGACCAGAATTCTGTAACATAAAACGGTAAAAAGTAAGTCGTGGGAGTAAGAAAAATTTGAATACAAATTGAGTCATTTAAATACCCACACGCAATATTTTTGCACGTTCATAAACGTCGCCAAGTAACAAGCTACCCTGATATTGCCCAGAAACGTCTTTCCTAATTTCTGCAATTTTTATCATCTTACGTAATTTCTCTAAATTACCAGTTATAAGATACAAGAACGCCAATTTTTCAAAATTCTTAGTTCTCTGATAGCACATTTCGACAACTTGATGATTGCCTTGCAACAGGGCAGCTTGGGCCAAGCTTTCCCAACAGGATTTTTCATCAAGCGATCTCGCGGCTTCTAAAGCGACTTCGATATTTCCGCATTCAAGGGCAAGGCCAAATCTTGTTTTTTCATCTTTAACAAAGTGCAAAGCAACCTCGGGATATCCTTTCTGTTGCAAGTATGCAATTATAGATTGACCAACGAGATTTGCGTTGCGAACCATATGCAAAACCTCTTCGTATTTCCTATTGATCAAAGCCAATTTAAATTTATATTCAGTTGGATCTATTCGAAGAATCCTTGGTCTGCATTCTCTGTCCAAGCAATAAACTTGATTGCCTTTAACTCGCGTTACATATATCGGGAGATCTAATGTGCGTATAATACCATGATCACCATTGTTGATTGCATATTTGATGTGATTGCTAGTGGTATAAATGAACACTCCTGAGTCGTCCCAAGCTCCCGACTTTACCCTAGTGTTTTCGTGTACAGAGCACAAGGATTCCAGACGTCGATTACAAATGTTAACATTATGTTTCGCGAGTAAAGCGACGTGAGACATATCGCTAGACCAAACGACATATCTACACTTAGAAATTTTTACTTCGGCTAATGTTCTTTTCTGTTGAACGTCAAAGAGCGTTACTTGATCCGCATCACGTAAAAGGAGCATTCCAGTACCAGCGTAAAATATTTCGTCACAGTTTGGGATCTGCACCTTCTTCGTAATTTCGTTCTTCAAATTTTTGATGACCAACTGCGATAAATAATCAAAAAATGTTTATAAAATTTCGTTATTTTAAAAAAGACAACGTCTCTTCCTGAATACATACCGAATACGCCCTATCTAACACCGCAAAACGATTTCTGGCAACCCAGATGGCAGTGACACCCGAAGCCCGCTTCGTATCGGCATCAGTGTTTGAATCACCTTCGCGCGGTATCAAATATAGATCATAAGTGCTATTTTCGACATTATTGGCTGATCTAGTACAGATTAAAACAGCGTTCTCAGCTTGATTATACGACATGCTATAAGGAGGTGTTTTTCCACCTCCTCGGATTTGCATAACAGATGTATCTTTTGAAGTAGTGAAGTCCAATTTTCTAAGAAACCGTTCTTTCACGTAATAAAGAACGTTTCCGTATACAGCATATGCAGGACGTTCTCTTTCTAATTTGAAAATAATCATTCCAGAATCATGACCAGCAGCAAACAGATTCAATGTAGGATGTGCTGCGAGGACCCAAAATCTCTCGTGTTCTCTTCTAAATGTGTGCAAACAAGTACGTTTAGACATATCCCAAACGCGGATACTTTTATCTTCAGAATTTGAAAGAATTAAGTCCTGTCTAGGATGGAACAAAACACAAGAGACATTATTATAATGTCCACGGCAAGTATCAACCTCCCAAGCTTTGGCATCATTCATTCTCCACATTTTAATCTGACGATCATCTGCTCCAGAAACAATCAGAGGCAATGTTGGATGGAAGCATGCCCAATTAACGCCTCTATCATGTCCCTCCAGGACATGTTTTACAACAGCATCTGCTTGACCAAATAAATCTGTGGCTCCAGGATTTTTTAAGTGATCTTCCAAGCCTCCTGGACCAGGAGCTACATTTTTCTTTCTTAATCCAGAAATATCCCACACTCTGACAGTTTGATCTAAAGAAGCCGATACAATGATATCTTCTGTAGGATGAAACTGTGCACACATGACATAGTGATTGTGCCCAGTCAAGACACAAATGCAAGTGCGGCTCTGCCAATTCCAGATACGAATAGTTTGATCGTCTGATGCACTCAAAATCCATGGGTATTCTTGATGAAATACAGCTGTTCTAATATAATCTAAATGCCCTAATAAAGTAAAGAGGCATTTCCTTTGCTTATAATTCCATACTTTGATCTTATAGTCATCACCACCAGATACAAATAATGGTTGTTGATTGTGAAAACATATTCCGCGAACTGGTCCATCGTGCTCATCAAATTTATCTAATAAAGTACACATGCGATAATCCCATAATTGAATAATGCCATTGTGCAAACTGTAACAGAATACATAATATTTCTGGAAATCTGAGTTTCTTAATAGTTCAAGAACAATGCAGAATTTTCCGAATTACATTAGAGTTAATAATCCTAACGTAAACGTCTGTGTATGTGGTTGTTTTAATAACTTAACAGCTAACCGATACGGAGAATATTTATTATTTACCTTACAAGCACCCATGGACGTTTTGGATGAAAAGAGATCCCTTTTAC
>NC_057771.1:13250436-13368517 GCF_014825855.1 Bombus pyrosoma | reverse complement strand
CGGTCGATGGCACCTACCGATGATACCAGTGATCCAACAATTGGGCCTGGAATTTAACACACTCCAACTGAACAAGCGACGGCCCGGGGAGGGACCGCTGATCAGGATTACAAAGGCAAGGCCCCAACTGAACAGTGGGGTCCACCCCCGCGGGTTCGTCACTTGAACAGAATTACGGAGGACGTTAAATGCAGGTCCCGGTCCAAGTACCGAAGTACCAATCGGACAGTATTGCGATTCAGGTATCACCAGCGCGATGACAACTCCCGCGACTCGCGGCAAACGACGAGCAGTTGTCGAGTAGTCATCAAGACAGAGGTGTCCTTGGGGCGACTTACGAATCCAAAGAGTTGTCCGGTGCACGTTGACCCGCACGTACCCGGAATACGCGCGAGCGAGTACGCCACGCCGCAGTTTGAAAGAACTGAGCGATCGTGAACCGATAAATCGCGGGAATAATTTTTCCAGTGTGATAAGCGAGGGAACCAAGAAAGACGAGATTTATATTTTTCGTTCCAGGATGGATAAGTATCTTTGTACAGAATGAGCTCACAATGCACTTAACATGGATATCTATCTTACGATTAATTAAGGCTAAAACGCACGCATCCCACCGTGCCCCTGCGGGGGGGGGGGTACTAGTCCAGTCTAGATCACCAAAATTATTTTGGCTGATCAAGACCAGGATATATTCAAGTAGTTTTTAGCTTGATATCGTTTTTCAAATAATAATACTAATATTAAAAATAGTACTTAGTGTATTATTATTTAGAAAACGATACCAATTAGCGGGACCCACCACGAGGAGGTAACTACCCTCGGGTCCCATTTACGTAAAGAGTTTTTAAGCATCGGAAGCAGAAGATGTAAAATTATTTTAGAGCAAAAAGAGAAAGAGGAAACTTGTTAATCATTAGTTGCCGAATTGTTATGAGTTGTTAATTGTTAGGTGTGAGTTGTGAATTATCAATTTAGTTGTCTTAGTTACACATTAAATAACCCTCGTTTCTTGTTTAAATCACTATAAATAAATCCATCTATCAATAAATTTAGCATACAGAATAGAAATCACTGGAAATTCCAATTTATAGTAATTCTGATGATTCTATAGTATTGTTTTAAATTAAAATCATAATTGTTATAAATTAATCGAGTAATAGTTGTAGGTTCATAATAAAATGCTATAAATAACTATCGCAATTACTATAAATTATTAACTTAATTGTTACAAATTAATAATTTAATTGTGAAGGATTAATATATCAAATGTTGTTAACTAATAGTTTAAATCTTGTACAGTAACAGTTTAAATATTATAAAGCAATAGTTTAAATATTATAAATTAAAAGCTTAAATGTTATAAAATAATAGTTTAAATGTTGTAGATTGTTGGTTTTAATGTTATAAATTAATGATTTAAATGTTATAAAGTAACAGTTTAAATGTTGTTAAGTAATGGTTTAAGTGTCATAAATTAATGGCTTAAATGTTATGTTCTTGTTTTGCAACGCTAACTTGTTATTAATATTTATGAAGCAGAAAATTTTCAAAATCAAACGCGAAAAGTGCTTCGTTATATCCGCAATGTCAATTAACATACCATTTAAAGAAAAAAAGAGAAGCAATTCCGAAAATACCCGAAATTTGATACACAATGCTAAGAAATAAAAATCTATGGACTCATATTTAAAAAATATGCAACGCTAATAGCGAAAGATCACAGTGCAACCATTTAGGAGGTTACTGATGAGTAATCACATTTGTACAGCTTTTGTAGCTGTATCGTGTGATCCAGGGACAGTGTCCGACAAATGCAGTCGGAGGGTTTGGGCATTTTGTACACGCAACTCTACATGACAAAACGCGATCATTCGTTATCGCAACGCTAAAAGGAAAAATAATTAGAAACCGCGATGGATAAAGTGAATTCAATAAAAACTACTATTTACTATATGAAAAAGCTACTTCAAATATTCTGGTATTGCTATTTGCAATATTATAAAATTAATTGAAAACTAACATTTTTATAATCTAATATTAAACGATAGAAAACAAGAAAAATTCTAAAAATTACAAAAGACAATCGCGATATCGTAATTCGCAACTCTAAAGCAAACGCGATTGTCATCTTATCGTAACTCTAATTCAACCAGTAATCATTCTCTCGCGACACTAATAAAAAGCCATGATATTATTTCGCAACTCTAATTAAACCCGTGATTAATCTGTCGCAGCACTAATAAGAAAAATCGCGATTTGCCCAATGGGACGATGGACCGATGTATATGTCGGCCAAAAAACCAAAAACTACTATTACTACTACTACTACTACTACTACTACTACTACTACTACTACTACAAATACTAAAAGCGAGCATAGTGACAAAGTAGTAACAAGAATGACTTCCCATGCTCTGGATGACTCAGAGGATGGGCAGTCATTAGTAGTTGCCCTCTTGAATGGCAGTTTGCCGGGCCTCTTCGGCATATAGCCTCTTCTTTCTTCGGGCGCAATGCCCGCTGAAACTTAAATCTAAGCTCGAGTCTTCTAAGTCGCAAATAAAAAAAAACTTATAAAGGTAAAATAAAAATATAAACCGCGGAAGCTGATTGAAGTGCACATGGACTGACCAACGATCACAGCAGTGATCGTTGCCCACTCGCATGTGCGTGCTCGAGCAATATACGTTCGTTTCGAACCCACTCACGACCGCGACCGCGAAATTCGAAAAATCGATAGGCAAAACCAGAGACGAGAACATGCTCTACTCGTGCCGGTTTCACCGTCGATTTTTCAAATAAATTTCCAGAAACAGGTTGGTCACACGAAAACGCGCCTACCCGACCAGAGACTGTGCCAACCTGCCCGGCCCTACCTACTTATAATTAACAGACATACCAGAAAGTATACTACCTATCCTACCTAGCGCTATATTTAAAAAATGGCAAAACAGGCACACCAACACACCCACTCCACGGTTCTCACACATAACACTCGGGCGCAAAGGTCCTACACTAGAGAGGACGTCCCGGGACGCCTCCGACACCCGAGCTTAACACAACACGCACACTCTAAGGTACGTACCTTTTTCCTGAAATCGACTGACGAAGGCTAGTGACCATTGCGTAAAACGTGATAAAACACGTCTACAGAAATTATATTTTTAAAATAAATGTAAGTATACTTGAAATTATAATTGTAATTTACGGCAATATTAAAAGCGTGGTTACACTTAATCGCGTGGATGATATCACAATTGTGATTGTATCGAGACGTAAATTGAATCGATATATATCTCGACATTTTTAATATTTGAAGTTTTAACGAATGAGACAAAGCGACGCAATTCCACGGCCTAACAACACACACACATAATGTGGAAAATACGTCGTGCACGATACACTAACACATCGTCAGTCGCTGAGAAATTATTACATTACTTAATTCCAGATCATCGTGCCCAATGTCTTTCTCCCATTCAAGTAGCACCTGGGCACGTGAATGAGGTCCTGACAATGGGCACGGAAAGGGTTAAATCTGAAAATCCTGAACTAAAAAGATGATTAGTTTGTGTAACTTTTATTTAACGGACTAACGTTCTTTGATTTTATATTTTACTACTTCGTTTCTGATTAACTCTACTTTATTAATTTAATAGTAACAAAGTAACTCTACTATATTAATTTAATAAATCAGAACGAAATTTTAATATTGCAAAAAAGGCAGCGTTAATTGAAAAGAACTGAGACTCGACCAAATAGAATAATTGACTCTAAATATATTACTAAGAAAGAAATAATCTCAGGCGATCTCTTCATCAAAGCACATACTCGAAGGTGCATAAGCAGTGTTCAAAATTATTGCTTTGATTAAAAAATCTGCCTGTCGCGAAGTGTCTTCTTGCACGTAAAATTTCACATATTCGTGTACAGGAAAAATGAATTTCAACTTATATCTTAAATTCTATCCGAAGTGAAATAAACGAACGTGACTTAATATTGTCACGATCAATTCATTGCTTAAGATCAAGTATATTTATGTCATACAGGTATATTCGTGTAGATATTTGCCATTTGCAAATATTCATATGGAATATTAACATGCATATTTATAAATAATACGAATATATTGTCAAGCGTATGTGTTTAACCTAATTATTAAAAAATTAATTATTATAATCGCGATGTGCAAGAAGACCTATCCTAAACTAATAAATTTGCAAAAAGAATGTTACTACTCACGGGTATAAAAAATACCCGCGGTCACTATGCTCGCAAAAAATTCTACGTAATACAACCGGTCACCCGTGTCGATTCGGACCTTTCATCCTACGACATGATTGAGTGACCGGAGGAACAGAAATGCATGCGACTCACCGTTTGATGCGGAGAAACAGAGGGTGCTGCACTATCCCAGCGAATGTCATCAGGAAGACTAACATCAGGTAGGAACCGTTGAAGTTCCAATGGTGGAAGCGGAGGTTGCGAAAAATCTATTACAGAACAGAACACGATGAGTGATCGTTTGAAAAATTGGAGATAATGAAAAATAGAAGTTGATTAAATTTGTATCTTTAGTAATAATAATAATGGAGATTGAAATTCTAAAAAAACCGTAATAAGTACGTAGCAAAATGAGACTCTGATATAAAAGTTTGAAAAAAAAAAAAAAAAAAAGGAGTGGTTGGGGAGGGTCGAAAAGAAGCTAAATATCGTTTTGACAATTTTCTTCTTTTCCTTATCAAACGTTTATTTAGAAGATACTGCTATTTCTTTAAACTTTAAGAATTATTATTAAGAAATTGGAACAAGTATGAAAAATATTGGGTGAAAATTGTGAGATATTTCTCAATAGCGAACAAATGTTTATAAACACCGTGAATGCAATGCAATCGTTTGCAAGAATTATACTGTTCGTTATTAGAATATATACTGTGAATGTAGTTTCGTTATTAGAATACGAAAATGTTATAAATTAATGGCTTAAATGTCGTAAATGGCTTAAATGTTATAAATTATCTGTTCAAATGTTATAAATTAATAATTTAAATGTTGTAAATTAATAGTTTAAATGCTGTAAATTAACTGCTCAAATGTTATAAATTAATAGTTTAAGTGTTGTCAATTAATAGCTTAAATGTCGGTGATTAATAGCTCAAATGTTGTTAATTATTTGTTTAAATGTTATAAATTAATAGCTTAAACGTTGTAAATTAATAGTTTAAGTGTTATAAATAAATAGCCTAAATGTTATAGATCAATAGTTAAATGTTGTTAATTAATAGCTTAAATGTTGTAAATTAATAGCTTAAATGTCGTTGATTAATAGCTCAAATGTTCTTAATTATTTGTTTAAATGTTATAAATTAATAGTTTAAATGTTGTTAATTAATAGATTAAATGATGTTAATTAATAGCTTAAACGTTGCTAATTAATAGTTTAAATGTTGTAAATAAATAGTTCAAATGTTGTTTATTAATAGGTTAAATGTTGTTTATTATTTGTTTAAATGTTGTAAATTAATAGTTTAAATGTTGTGAATTAATAGTTTAAATGTTATAAATTAATGGCTTAAATATGGTTAATTAATGGTTTAAATGTTATAAATTAATAGTTTAAATGTTGTTTATTAATAGGTCAAATGTTGTTTATTATTTGTTTAAATGTTATAAATTAACAGTTTAAATGTTGATAATTAATAGTTTAAATGTTATAAAATAATAGTTTAAATGTTGTTAATTAATAGTTTAAATGTTATTTATCAATAGCTCAAATGTTGTTAATTATTTGTTTAAATGCTATAAATTAACAGTGTAAATGTTGTTAATTAATAGTGTAAATGTTGTTAATTAATAGCTTAAATGTTGTTAATTAGTGGTTTAAATGTTATAAATTAATAGCTTAAACGTTGTCAATTATTTGTTTAATTGTTATAAATTAATAGCTTCAATGTTGTTAATTAATAGTTTAAATGTTTTAAATTGATAATTTAATTCGTAACAGTTTCTCTTCGATCTTCACAGTCCGGGCGTTGTAGGACAAATGAGCTCGCGTGCGAGTAGCGTGTTCTTTATATATCATTAGCATGCACTTGACATTGTGCCGAAATGTCAATCGAACGGTAACGGCTTTTGTGTATCTTAAAAGTTCGTTTTCCCCGTTATGACACCATTGAATTTGATAATTTTTTAATTTTTATTGTTGACGTCTTCAACAATTTATTACAGTAATCATTTTTATAATTTCCGTAATTTTTATAAGCTTAAACTAAATTTATGCTTCGGTGGTACTATTTTTTCACTTAAAACTGTGCTAATTTTTATCAAATGTCAATTTATGATGATAATAACTGTACTATTACAGTGAAACGGTGTAACTATTATAAATTAATAGTATAATTATAAAAAATTAATAGAGCAATTGTTTTTGATTAGGAATAGATTGCTATAAATGAATAGAATAACTATTATAATCTAGTTATTAATAAGTAAATTAAAATTCTATTTCGATCTACACGATGCCATAGATCAAAAAAATAAGCTCCCGCGCGAATTGAATGTCCTTATGTATACATGATATACATATTTAATTTTTATACTGGTGTATACTATGGGTAGACTCGACTAACAACGAATTTAACTGGGTTTGATTGACGTTGATTATGTTTGGATTAGGTTTATGGTCAGAGAAATAGGGACTTCTTCTTAAAAAGAACTTTTACTATTTTTTCTCTGATCTCCTTATCTACGAATATGCTCAAATAAAAATATCTACTCTGAAAGGTATTTTGAGAATAGATTCGGTTTCTAGCGATAGATAACTGTTAAGTAGAGAAAGCTAAAAAACATTATATCAATTCGAGGAGTAAAGCATTTAAAAAATTTCAGTAATGTCTACTGTAACATACGCGTTAATTACGTAATTTATTATAATATCCACGTTCGTTAATTTCTTGCTACGTCGAGTACTTAGTATTTTATCCTACGTTTCCCATAAACGAGACACAGCTTTTCGCCAGAATGAGTATCTACTTGCGTCTAATTGGTACTCTTACGATCTCTTTTGTCATAAAGAAAACAACTGAAGCAATTTCCTCGTACAAATAGACCCATTCCGTGTCAATATAATTTCTTTATATCTTCTTCAACACTTTTCCATAATCGAAGATATAATCGTAGTGAGAAAATTGATGGTTCTTCCACATCGATTTTCCACAATCGTCGTTCGAGAACCGCTTTGACTTGGATCGAGCGCAGAGGCGATACGAAATTATTGCAATTAAGAAAAAAGGACGAAGGTGAGTTTGCACGCGATCGTTCCTCGCCATGCACGATCGATCGTGGTCACTTTGGACGATTATTCTCGTCTGTGGCGGGAAATTGCTGCTTTGTGGTGTCTGTCCTCTTACATCGTGCATAAGCGTGTCTCTGCGAATGTACACTTGTACACATTGTAGGCCGAGAGCAGTCAACTATGGAGATTACACGCGCAGTTCGATTCTGACATTATTGCGCTCGATCCAGTTCCAGTCACACGTGATTCGATGGTAATTGCGTCTGTGGTAATGTCCTGCGTTTTAAGCGGATACGCGCTGCTCCGCATGTCCAACGATTTCTGAACTGTGCGCTATAATTCTACGTTCGAGAGATTGCTTGTAATGATGGTAATGTTAGATCGATATATTACTCGATATCCAATTGTTAGAGAACGTTACAGAGCAAGAAATTTGGTACAATACGCGTGCGTTCGGTATCAAAGAACGGTACGATAAAATTGCTAGATCTTTGTTTCGTGTTATAGATCATTCAGATGACAATTGAACAACATACGCATATATACAAGAAATGATTACGTTAAAAAAATAATTATTTAAATTCTGGCGAATAAGTGGGAAAGAATGTATCACATTGATTTCACTAATATAACAGTCGGAAAGATGAAAATTTCTATATGCAATTGGAACGCGCGAAGATTCTGAAAAATTTTAAAATGATTCAAAGAAGTCTCAGGAAAATATAACGTTCTAAAAGTGTTTTCCCTGCAATTAGAAGTCTTTTAATTGTTACCTGTTTAATATCATCATATGTGAAACGATTTTAGTATCGTACTAAAAAATTAAGAAACTCTAATTTCTGAAAAGGATCGAAACAACAAGTTGTAGAAAATTCTACATTTAATTTTCGCGTAATAATTTATTCTAATACGGTATGGTCGATGGTTTCATATTACGATGAACGAAACTTCGTATATTATGGTATAACGTAAACTTGGTAATCCGTAAAATCGTACGACCTGCATTCCATACAGTTTCGAACATATTATTCCTCTTAACATCCTCAGCATTATGCGTTGTACAAACTCGTCGGAGTTATCTGAAGTGGCAGCCTGTTCTTCGAGTCGAAGTACTCGTGTAATCCTCGCGAATGCAATCTGACGTTGAAATTATTTATCATCTCCTCGTAACACTTGTATCGCGGTCTTATGCAATTAAATCATTGAAAAGCAACCGAGTTTAATAATACAGCGTAGAAACTCCATTTATCCTTCACGCGTATTTCGTTTTCCAAAGGCAACGCGTAAATTGCTATAATGTCGTAATTTCAAGCCGTCGAACAGAAACCTCGATCTAACAGCGATGTTAGATCGAATCTTTGAAATTGCACAAATGTCTACTTCTTTTGTAACGGTGATACTTCTCTCTGAATTTATCTTCTTGTAAGTACGCGATTATGTCGATATCGCGTTGCAATATAACTGAATCACGTTACTCTGCCGATGTTTCACGTTATTGTGTCAAATGCCGATGCATGTACGCAAACAAGCGCGTTACATATGTATCGACAGAGGATTCTGATTATGCTAAATAACCCAACGCTCGAACTGTGCATGATTTATTGAATCGAAATGAATTTTGTAATTTATTGAATCGGAATGAATTTTGAAATTTATTGAATCGGAATTAAATTTCTGATTTTTCCAATATCTATTAATATTCCTATTCGTGTAATTTTAATTCAGATGTACGATATGTGTGGTATGTGCCGCAGTGGTTACAGCGTCGAGTTAAGCCGACATCATGAAACGCTGATGGTAATCGTAAGTGCTGACTACGGTACGCGACCAGATATTTGATCGTTAACATTATCGATTGCGCGATACTCTGTTGACACTGCGCCGTGTAAGACGTGTCTCTAATCGCGAGGGTTTGTTCTTCGATCGAGGGTGAAATTGGACGAGGGAGTGAAATTTCGTGTCCTCGTTTAGGTTTGAATTGGCACCGGAGACTGTTTTTGTTACGCCATAGGGCGTAGGTTTCATGTTTGAGTTTGATAAGTGGGTTCTCGGGAAAATTGTTCAAGTAATTGATACTCTATTATTAATTCTCCATTCTCAAATGTATAATTCAATTAACGGGATCATCCTTTATCTAAAAACTTCTCTAAACATGGAATTGATAATTTACGAAGGCATATCGGTTTCAAATTAGATCGATTTCGATTCTTGCAAATGTAAGTTTGATATAATTTATTTCTAACAAAAGTGAACCGATATATTAACAGATAAGGGATCCGTGAAAGAGAAATTATTATGTGCAAGCAATTGGAAATGCAAAAATCTCAATTTTCGCAAATCATGCCCGACTGGCAGTTTAATCAAACGTTAAATACTTTATTATAAAACTTTGACGAAACGTTAAAAAATTCTCCACTCTGAGTGAATTACCAAGCAGAATTCATCATTTGTCATTTTACGACTGATTAAACGGCAATTTAAACACCGTTACACGGTTGGAAGACATTCCGATCGAAAAAGGGTGTAGAAAATAATCTCCAGTAGGATTCCCGCTATTCTTCACACAATTACGCCTTTAACTACCATATAATAGCTTTCATTACGTCCATTCGACAAAGTGATTTTTAATTATCCCTCGGGAACGATTCATCATCCGTCGTTCTTAACCTGCCCGATTAATGATCCCGCCAAGATCCTGTTCCATATTTATCCCGACCCTTCGCCTTCCCCGTGTCTCAGCACTATCCCAGCAATAAATAAATTTCGTCACGAGATGGCCACAACTCTTCGCCAGTCGGGAGGACTCGTTCCAGCTATTTCGCGGGTCGGCACCGAAACTGGCCCGCCCTCCTTTCGTTACACGCATATATACAACCATGTACAACCTCACGCTCACACACATTCATTTGACACGACGCGAAACACGCGTACAGAGCGTTCGACTGTAAATCAATTCTACGCATCGGAGGTATTTCAGTTAAATGACACACGAGTGCCCCGTGGAAGAGTCTCCCGTTTTTCCTTTGCCATCTTTCTTTCGCCAATTCTCACGCGAGTAGTATTATCCTCGTTCTCCTATTCTCACCCCGTTCTTCCTCCCCTATCCTCCTTTTTTCCTCTTCCTTTTTCATTCGTGTCTTTCTGCCTCGTTTCTCCTATCCTCGTCCGGTCTGCTCTTTTTCTTTCTCTCTTCCTCTTTCACGTTGGTCATACAACCCCGGCAGCGTGTAGGATTCTATACGGTTCGGATATAGAATTGAATGCGACGCATTGTCCGGCGTAGTCTGACCGTACGATATTACAAGAGGAAAAGGGGCGACACGGAGGGAATAGGAGAGGGAGCAGGAGGAAGATACTAGGGAGGATCGAATAGGGTGAAGAGGAATAAGTGTGGAGGGCGCCAAGTCTCCCGAATGAAACGAGTGGAACGGGAAGGATCGAGTTATGTACCGTCCACCCTTGGCCAATGGGCGCGTTAAATTATGCCTTGTCTCGACCGGGACACTGCATCCAGACTCCCAAATACTCGGATCCTCGTTGTACCAGAAGCGACTGCTCGTATCGTTCTGGTATTTATACTCTTTCTTCTTCTCCCTTCCTGTTTTTTCCCTTTTTACTCTATTTTCCTTCGAATTGGTGGACCATGAAGCTTTTCGAATTGGTCTCGTGCGGCCGAACTATACGTTGGACTGTTTCTCGTGCCTGAGATTCCGCTGGTATTCGAAAAGGAAATATAAGAGTCTGTAACGAAACAGCAAAACGTCTGTGAAATCGTTAAACACGAGAGAATGCACGCGTGCGCGTCACGAGCTCGCTAATTATTTTCTCGGCGTAATTGCGGCTCGCAAAATATAAGCGCAATAACATCGGCAAATGGGAGATGCTCCCGTTGCAATAACATAATTACAGGCCGATGTAATATATAATTCAATTTGTCGACTGTATTTCGACTGGTTCTTCGATATGTGGGGACAATTGTAAATGGTGGATGATATTATTTGTGTGAGCATGTTGTTATGATAAACATTTCTTGAATGATCATCAATCATTTTTAATTTTGCAGTAGAATTTTTATATTTTAACCGCACCCTTCTTTCGATGGATAAAAAGACTTTCAATGCTTTAAGAATATGTTTTGTATAAAATTGGAACGAGAAATCATAGTACAATCCTACAGTTTTTCGAGACTTCAAAACTCTTCGCATATGGTAAAAAGGTAGTTTGTCCTGAAAAAATGCTGTAAAATTAGTGCATTTTACACCAAGACGATCAAGGTGTATTATATTATTGCTTTATGTATTAAGAAATACAGTTATTGTGTTCCACTTAAATAGGCATTTTATTATAAATTATACATATGCCTGAGAAACGAAATTTATATAAGAAGGAAACGCTGCAAAACTCTACTATAATAAATTAATGCGTTCTATACTAAAAGAACTACTAGCTATTCTATTATTGCTCATATGTTATTACATATCTACTTTCTTTAAATAAAAACTGTTATGCCGTATACGAAGATTTTTACCAATGACTGCGTTAATAACAATTTAAGAAATGTTTCAACGAAGGAAACGATTGACTTGAAAACCACCCAAAGATCACAGCAGGGTTAGGGAAGAAGAATAGGAAGAATAGAAGAAAGAAAGCTAAAGTGTTCTTAAATCTCGTCTACTACGGTGTCGGAAGTACAAACGACCAGACGATCGTCGTCGATAAGGAATCTCGAACGATTTGTCGAAAACGATCCGTTGGCTTTTTTTCCCACGGTTTCTCCACGATTCAACGTCGCGTCTTATCCCACCATTCTCATGGGAATTCGTGTTCCTGTTCGGTAACGAGGCAGGAACAGGAAGAGGTGGAAGTTTTATAGGCGAAGGCTCGCGTTAAAAGCGAAAAGACACTGGTACAGGAAGAGGGAGAAGAGGGTTAGGAAAAGAGGGAAAGATGCGGGAAATATAAGGGAACATCGCGATTCAGGGATCGCGTAATGAGACTCTCAAAATATAGCTAACGACGATTGTCGAGGGTCAGTCTACCGTGCTTTAACCGTAACTGTCTATTTTTATTATTTTCCCTGAATCTCCACTCTCTTTCTCACCCCCTGCTCCAAGGGGGTAGTGGCGTTCCTTTATCCTCGACCGTCTCGACGCGTCGCGGCGTCGAAATAGCCCCGGAGATAAATTTAAGACGCTTACTGCTTTTGGATGCTCGGAGAAGTCCTGCGGGTCTTCGCGCCGATGAACCCTCTGAACGAGTCTCTTCGATTTCGCGCCTCGAAACGTTCCGACGTTTGGAAATCTGACGTTGAATTTCCTTTTCTTCCATCGTATAACCCAAAACAGAAAACCAAGAAAGAGGGAGAAATGATAGAACCACGAAGTAATTTGATGTTTCGTAATCTTAGGGTATATCTTTTTATTCTAACCGATAACAGAAATATTCTTTATGCGACCCTGTATTTCACGTTATGAATTGGAAGTGCAGTAAATTTGAATACATTATACGTCCTTTCTAAAAACATTAAGAAAAATATATCTGTATTAATTGTTTGTTGTAATAATTAATTGTTACTTAATTGTCCCTCCGTAACTGTTAACTATTGTTAATTAATTGTTACTTAACTGTAAGAATTTTCGCAGCCTAAAACAGATTCTATTCTGCCAGGATTAAGTAATCATTTAGTTATAATCATTTCGTTTCTCCTATTTTACCCTTTTTCTTTCTTTCGTTACTGAAATTTCACGTGAAACGCGCTATATTTTCGACGGCGTTTTTGCGCGAGTGCGTCGACGAATCGAATTTCGCGCAGGCGTTAGCGAGCGAGCCACGAAGAATGAACAGTGTCAAAAAAACGAAAAGGGAAAAGCAGCAGAGGAAAAGGCGAGAGAAAGAAGAGAAAAAAAGCGTTGGTTTTGAAAGAGAAAAAAGCGACCGCGTTTCGTAGCTGTAGTGCAAACGGGCCGAGTTTCAAATAAAATTCCTCGACGCATCGCGGCCGTTCGTACGTGATTGATATCGAAAATGTAGTTCCCAGGGCAAACTCGTTGGCGTCAATTCGCCCGATAACATTTTTCCCCGCCCTCGCTTTCCCCTGGTACCGCGTTTTTTGACATCTGTTTGTTATTGCCGCGTCACGAGACAGGATATCGACGCCGGGAAAAACGCGCGTTTTATTAGACGGAATTTCTAACTGCAACGATTCATCCCCGACTGTCTGTTCCTCTTATTGTTTGCCCATCTCTTCGTCGAGACGAAATTGCACTGATACGACAGGGACTCTCGAGGCCGACTGAAAGAAACACTCTCCCCTGAAGTAGAAAGCATCGTGTTTCTCATTGTCGTGATTGCTATCGTCGCCTAAATGCTGGACTACGAGGAAAACAGTACTGGTCCTGATTATTCGAAGCGACGCAAACGTTTACCAAAGAATCAGGATACTATTTGCTACATGTAAGATCTAGGAGATTTGACTTGTGTTTGCGAGGTCAAGATCTCTGAGATATAAAACGTATCTTGTTGGGAAAATGGTCTTCCATAAAGTATTTGCCTACAATTTCCCTCCTTTCTATCACACGAGAAATAAGTGGTTTAAATAACAATTTTCTTAGTCACCTAGAAACCTTGACATCGTGAATGAGATGAAAATGGTGGGAGATTAATGGAAAAAGATGTGATACACTGCGTGACCCCTTCCTTTGTATTTAATATTATTCGTACTTAATATATAACACTCTCTACTGACGAACATGGTTCTTTATCCAATTGAAATGGAACTGTTGGATTTCCACGCGACCATCGAATTTGAAATAGCATCTCCATTTAGTCTAAACAAAATTCACAATTACATGTAGATTAGAATTTACCTATAATTACATAATTAGTTTCTAATCCACCTCTGATTCCAAATACATAGTCATTGAACTGTTACGGAAACCAGAGAATTAAAATTACACCGGTGTACATCCTCCTACCCTTTCGCTTCTAAAGATACTTCTACTATATCGCTCCTCTATAAGGTCATACTCTTCGAAAGGACCAAACGAAGCACAAGAAAGGAGATACTGGCTACAAAACGTATGACGCAAAACGTAAAGCCGAGAAGGAGCACACTGGAATAGAATGGGGAACAACGCCGATCGAGAGAGAAAGAATGCGCGCAGGACCATAGGAGTAGAAAGATAGAGTAGAGGGTATTATCGAGAGGCATGATAGCACTTTCGTACGTAAAACAAGCGAAATGGTTTTGACATGAAGTGCAGGGCCACCGAAGGCGGGTGGACGGTAGGGTAGGCCGGCACCATTCCATAATCCATTGTGTCCAGTGCCAATTAAACGGTGCTGCCATGCGTATGGTCAGGAACTAACCGGCCGTTCTCAACACGGTCACGGGTCTACGTTGGCCGCGCGTACGTTCACGCATACGTGTGTCCCGCCGCGTAAGAGGAGCGCAGATAGCTGCAGGAGGAGGCGAAACCAGGAGGTAGTGGACCGCCACACGCTGATTGGGGAGCATCTGGACCTCTCCGGACGTACCGGCAATTACCGGACCGGGTTACCTATAACTGTACACCCCCCAGGTTCATGTACACGCACCACCACGCGAACGATCAGCACGGTGCACAGGCTGTTTCATAAAATATCTCGTCTGGATGTACTTACGTGATTTGGTAGGAAGCTTCGTCGACGGATGTGAGGATCAAGTCGTCACGGTTATTTTCTTAGGCGGGTATCGACGTAGAACGAGAGAATTTTAACTTTGTAATTTGAACTTCGAATATAGTGATAAATTTTGCGGCTTTGCTTCTGTTTGTATAGTTTTCACTGCTTTCCTAATTGTGTAGTTTTATTGGAAGTAGATTCAGGAAGATGTTTGATAAGCTCAAAATGAAGAGAATATACCGTGGCAGAAGATCTATATTGCCGGTATTTTTATTAAGGATGAGAATCTTGAGGGATGCTTGGTAGCAATGTTTTTATTTGGCTGCTTCTTTATATTGTTTACTATTACATCGTATCACATAGAAAATTTTATATCGTCCCAGAACTTCGTTTGTCTATGGAATTCTCTATTCGATATCTGAAACAACCTGTAGCCCTTGTCTAACACAGGCTTAGCTGTATTAGCGATGGTGCATGCGATGCGTTATAATCGCGATGGGTCGCCAGTCGTGTGCACCGGATCAGTAGAAATCTGTTGATTGGTCGCTGCCACTTGATCCATAGCAGACCATCGTCTAGTCAGGTCGGTGGCGCTGGGTTTTCTTCGTCACGACAGCGTGTTGCGGTTTCTCCTTGGTATCCGCGTGCGCCAGGCACTCGTTTGGTTATTCGAGACGCTCTGGTTTCCCTGTTCAACCAGATCTGATTGTTTCTGGTACGTTTGCCCCGTCGCGAATTCTAGAACCGAATCCTAGAAAATCAGAATAGTGAAACGATGTCTGTGTAACATCGCGTGGCTATGAATTAAAATTCGTTCCGTGCTTGCTTCCGTTCAGGCATTAAATTCTCGTTTCAACGATCTCCGCAGTGGATGGGGAGTAAAACAAAGAATGGAGTTCGAATGTTTGTTCTCGAGCTGGTTCGTAGCTCGAAGTAAAATCGAGCGTTAAAGAGTGGTCCGGAGATTGTAGGGGAATTGGTATGTTATTGATCAGACAGAGTAATAGTAGAGTTCGTTGAAATTCGTTTCTTCTTAAATCGGAGTAAATTTCATTTCCGTGTAATAATTGTATTCTTAAATCATTTTAATGAGATCCGAAGCATGATTTCAACATAGAGCAAGTTAAATGAATCTCGATAAATTTGAAACATTTTAACCTCGCGTAGCTATATAATAAAATACGAGCGACATTAGATTTTCCAATATTGTGGATCATGATTTTTTAATCTTATACGGATTGGAGATTATTTTATTTCTTTCTTCGAGAACGATCCACGTTGGAAAGATACGTAATAAGAAATAAAGACAAGAGGGTGAACGAACTCGTATGATCATCATGAAAGGTATCGAGACATTTAGGCACGAACGATCGTAAACAATTAGAACGATCGTGAAGGCGCTTGGAAGACGAGCCACGAATACAGAGTCGACTCACGTTATAAATGCTAACAACGCATCGGATTTACATTAGCAAACATAGATATCGCGATTATATCTGCATCGTGCGACCTGCTGCGTCGCGAACATCACCATACGTTCAGCACGATTAATGGGGCAATAGTGTGTCAGCAAGGAAATGGAAGCTTGAAGAATACGACATCACGGTGTATATGTAACTTGATAGTATATCTCATTTCCGAATAGTTCGTAATGGAAACAATCTTTTTATTACTACTACTTAAACATTAAAAATCTATACGTGATACAATCATTTTTATGGTCTACACGAATATACCGAATTCTTCCCTGATTTTATCTTTTTGTCGCCACGGTATAACCATTTAAATTTGATACATAATTAATTTTACAGATCTTAGCTACAAATCATATCTACGTGTTATAAGATTTAGATAATTCTATGAACGTTCTTTTTGTTATAACCGTCTAACCATTTAAAGTTTATACATTCTGTATTTTTTTTTTTTTTGTCGATTGCATAAAAATTCTGACCTCTTCCTTGCAACCATATCCTTCTTCATATCTCCGTACCATGTATTTACATAAACATTTGTACAAATCTGTACGGAATTATCTTTGTCCAAATACCAGATGCCACGTCATGTCACTGAAATATAAACTCAGAAGCTCGTAATTGCCTGTGCAACCTTTCCTCTTCCAAACGCCGTACACCTGAAATCACAAGATACATCTTCAACGTGCCTCCAATTCCCTTCATCGTTCTCTTAACGTCACCAACGATTGCTTGGTCACGCAGGAAGATTGAAAATTTCCAAGCGTCCCAGCATTCTTACGGTGCATCTGGAAGACGCGCCGCGACTAATCGACCGTAGAGATCGATGGAAGCCAGAATCTTTGCACACGCGAACCACGAAGAACAAGGCTTCCACGCAGACACGTGTCCGACCACGTGTGTCCCGATCCACGGCCGTTACTTCTACCTTACTTCCACCTTGTCGCGTTACTCTGCCTTGTCTTTCTTTCTCCTGGACCCCCCTCAGTCACTCTCATCTCTTTTTAGTCTTTCTAGCCTTTCTCCGTGTATACATATGCATGCATGCAACTACGTATGCACGACCACGTTCTGCTAGTCGCGAGAGATGTGCTTTTATTATTTTATTACACAACGAGTTCGCTGGTTCGTGAGGAAAACTGAGCACGTTAAATCGGAGATTCTTCTCACGTCGTCTAGCGTGGTTCTTCTCTATTTCGTTCTTTTCTTTCGACGGTCTATTTGTTTTGTTCGTCGCTATATGGAAGGATCGACTTCTTTGTGTCTTCACTCCCTATCCCTTTGTATGCGATCTTTCGCGTTTAGTTTCTTATACTTATGGAATGTTATAAATCAGAATATATTTCGCGTGTTTAATACTCAATTCACACAGCTGAATATTATTTCATATGAAAGAAAAATTATGATTTTAATTTAACATTTAACGTATGATAGATACAGGGAAAATATTTAAATTCTTCAAGATATCTCTCAGATTGATTTCTTAACGTCAGGGGTTTCGATGATTAAATTATAAAACTTGTGCGAAAGAAATTAAAATGACAAATTGAGATATATAAAACGCAAGAAGGAAAGTTAGCTTTTTTAAGCAAGTATACAAATCCTAAAAAATAAAGCATTGTAAACCGGTAAAATCTATAAGAAATTACAAATTGATCACTATGGCCACTCTGTTAACTATTCTGTTAAATGAAGAGATACACGGCGTACGAGATGGTCCATAAATACGAAAGAATCATGATCGTGTTACTTTTCTGTGATTATCGTGCATAGTGTTTCAACCGCAGATACAATCTTACGTTGAATAAGAACTGACATATGTTCAAAAAGAATATTACTTTAATAAGTTATTTATTGTACGAAGGAACAATTACCGACAAGCGATCGTGACTATTGAGCCAGATACCCGGCAGCAAATAGTCAACCGAACGACATCCGATCGGCGCAATAAGACGGGCAGCCGCGTCGCTATTTACGAGCACACGGGGTCGCATAAATTCATTTATCCAGAAGTTATCGATAACGTTCAATAGCAATCGGAAGATTTACGACGTCGAAACCCTCCGTTCTTTCCCTTACAGCCGATCATTTCGTATACTTATGTATATACAGGGTGTGCCCTACTTTTGCGGCTAGACTGTCAGAATACAAACTATAAGTAAAAGTAAGGGAAAAGTTTGACTATAAACGCTTCGTTAAAGAGTTACATACAAATATTGGACGCAGTTTGAATACGAAGGAATGTGTTTACGTTATTTCTATAAAAAGTAACTGTAATTGTTCAAACGCTAATTCTCATCACAAAGCTCATGAATTTATTAGATGCCGAATTTCCTGAGAATTTTATTAAATATCTAACTAAGTTGTTAAGTTGAGTAATTACTAAGTAACAGTAATTAAGGTATTAATTCGTTGCGTCAATTCCTCCCGTATAATTACTTTTGTACTATACTACGATCTTTCATATTGTTAACATTAATAACAAAATCGTTTCTACGCACATATTTCGCGCTGCGATCAATACTGGCTTATAATTTTGTAATAAAACGTTTACAACAAAACTTTGTCTAATATTGTTCCTTATTCCCATACATAAACTATCCTCTTAGAGTTAGGTTGGGAAAGCGAGAAACACCCTGTATATGTGTACGCCTTATTCTCCAATTCTTGTTGCCTGTTCTTTTTCCTGTTCGGTTGTTCGCGTTATTACATCCGCCCCTTCTTGCCCATAGTCGTTGCAGAGGCATCGAGATCGATGATAATTCCTCGTTGCGAGGGCGAGAAGAACGATCAAAGCCTCCGTTCGTCAAATTATTTTCCAAGCGTCGATCGAACAAACGTTAAGCTCCGAGGCCGATTTCAATTAGGATTACTTACTTTAATTCGCTCTCCTTCGCGAACTTGAAACATTAAATACACTTTAATGAGCCTAATGGCACTTTAGTGGCAGGGATGCCTTTGAAGAAAACTTGGTGCCACGGAACTAGGCCTTTCCTCGCTCGTCGATGAGAAACAGAACTTTCATGGAAAGTTTCCTGGTGTAACTAGCGGTTAACCAATGGACGGCTGTCTACTAGTTAGACCGTACAGTCAGTTGAAGACAGTGGAACTTCTAGTCAAGAACTTAAATCGTTATATCGGATTACCAACCATGAACTAGACAGAATATCTTCATCTATATAGCCGCAAGGATAGATAATTTATCAGATTTTCCTCTGGACGATCGACATTCCCGTTTTTCCGACGCTTATAATTTAAACGATCGCAAAGTTTCGCCTGATGGAAAGTTGGTAAGGCAACGATGAACTAAGAGGGAAGGGAGAAACATAGAAGTTTTTGATACTTCGATCGTCTGCGTTGCAGACGGATAATAATAAAATTGAATGGTGGATCGATGGCCACGTTAATTGGGAGATCAGTCGGGTCAGTTGTAATTGCTTTATCGCGGGAATGATAGGTTTAACCAGGATCGCAAACGTACTGCCTTGTTACAATGTTTCATGTTGGTTATTATGCAATTAGTATTGCGTAACGTTCGACGTGTGCGCGGTGCTTGAAGAACGGAAACGAGGTATTAGAAACGTTCACGGCAATCTCTTATTAAACAATTAACTGGACTCTGTAAGATTCTAATTTCTCTTTCATTCAGAATTATTTGTTTAGGCTTTCTACGGTCGTCCAATCGAACACGAAGAGGTCGAGAAAATATATCAGAGCGTAACAATATCGTTACATATAGCAATAAGAGTAAAGAAAACAATGAAGAAGTTATTAATAATTATCACAATTCGTATAATGTACATGAGCATCGTCAATTTATTTGAAAAATTTCAACGAAGGTTTTGTTCTTCTCTCGACAATTTTGTAACTTTAATCCTATAAGGATTTCATAATTGTAGAATAAACGGTCTTTTACATAGAACTTAATACATTCGAGATAATACCTCGTGATATAAGAGAATGTAATGGTACGGTGAATTTTCAGAATTTTCTCAAATAGTGTAATTAGGCACTCTGTCATTATTCCGTCTTTAAGAGGCCACTTCCAGTGGTATATCGTACGGAACGGGTTCAATCATTATCACGTCGGGCATTAAATCTCGGATCCTTTGGACTAGAACCCTGAAGCTGACCATCGACTCCGTAACCATTCTCCAGTCATCTACCGTGCTTAGCCATTACCAAGGATCGTGGCAATTATTATCCAATTAGTACTGCGTAACGGACACCGCGTATATACCGTTCGAAAAACCAAAACGAGCCATTACCACAAAGAAGGCTACGAAAAATCTCGTGGAAAAAACAAAACAGGGAAACGATTACGGTATAAAACGAGAAAAGAATAGGATGGATGGCTTCAAACGGGATAGACAAAAGGGGAAACAAGAAGTGATAAAAGTCAGATTTTCTAATCGTTTATAAATCGAACGAAGCTTAATATTGGGTTGTTTGATTATTTCTAAATCGGTTAAACCTTAATGTTGAATCTCCTAATTATTTGTAAGTTGGACGCTCTTCTTACGCGACAGTACAGATGCGCTAGTGAATCGAAAAGCAATGCGCGATTGTCTTAGAGAACACTTAATGTTTACTGTACTTTACGAAGGTAAATAGGAAAATAACATTAACCGCAAGGTGTGTGTGACTTCCGTGATCTCAATAGATCGCGCTTCGACTCTCCTCTCTCTCTCGAATATTTTAAAAATCCCAAGAAATCGACAACGATGTAAATACGAAGGATGAAGATCGAGACAAACTAAAAAAAAAGAAAAAAACGACGATTCGAAAGGAAGTATAAGAAGGGAGAGCAAAAATGGAAAAAGGAGAAGAGGGGTAGAAGAAAAAATAAATCGCAGGGGGAAAGGGAGAAAGAACAAACAAGAGAAAATGAAGAAAAGGCAGAAGAAAAAAAAGGAGCGAAGGGGAGAAAGGGAGAAAACCGGCGAGCGAGAGAGGAGAGAGTGGCGGGGTAAGGTCAGTGCCGTGGACATAATATGGTTAGTGACCGCGTGACGTCACAGCCGCACCACGTGACTACGATAAAACAAGCTGCTTCCGAGCAGGGATACGCAGTCGAGGAGCGGAGAGGGTCGTGCAGCGTAGCTGACCGATCCACGGGAAATAGTGGGGAGGGGGGTTGAGGGGGGCAGCGCGTAGTACTACGCCTCGTACTACACGTGCGTGCGTGTGTAAGACGATAACGAGGATACACGCATTCGCTCGTGGCGAACACGCATTCGCTCGTGGCGAACACGTAGTTCCGCGTACGCGACACAGAGATAGAGCGAGTAAGGGGGTGGAAGAAGGGAGGAGGTTGGTCGGTGCACGAGACGCAATAAGAGCGTACGATTAGAGAGACGACTCCCGGGACGCAACTGGGAACGCATGATTCTCGTGTTTGGAAATTGGTTTAGCTGGTGGATATATGAACGGAGAGATTTAGTTGTTGGACGTGAAGTTACGTGCGTACCAGAGATTGTAGAGCTACGGACCTTGTAGATGGGTTTTGGAAGGCCCGAAATGGGATTATGTAGGATGACGTTTGATACGATGGTTACATTTTGGCGTAGTTTACAGGGAAATATGATTTTTCTACGATAGTAATCTTTTTTATGGTATCCTCTGGCGATGAAACTTCGAAAATCGAGGGCTCTGTTTTGGAAAACATTTTTGAATTTATTTATTAGCAGACGCCTTTACTTTTTCATTTCGCGTGGATGAGAACGGAAGTAGATAATAATTTGTAAAGTATAGACGACACTTTTGCTGTGGTGGCGGCAGAGTGTAAAGGATTGGAAGATTGTGGGCGCAGTTTGCAGCTTGAAAATACAGAGACACGTTGGTTTCGTTTTATAGCAGCGCAGAGGTTTAACGATTCGTTGGTTTTAAACGAAGCGGGAACAAATAAATAAATCTCTTTGTTACACTTGTTAAATATTTGACTAACAACGCCTAACGATATTCGCCTCTTTTAAACGCGGAATATCCGAAAAAAACTCTATACTGGTTAATCCGACAGAAACGCTTTTTCGTTCGGTGTTATTTTCATACGTAGGGTGAGTCGTGCCCGACATAAAATATTTCCAGCTGGTCGTTAACGCATAGAATAATTTACTCTTTCCCGTGCGTGCGCAATAATCGCGGTGTCGTGTGCACGTGTTACGTAAACACGGTATATTATTTCGTGTAATTTAACCGCCTATCTCTATAAATAATGCTTCGTGCACCGAGCCCACAGTATATTGACTCCGAAAGCCCTAATGAGTATCTGTCCTATGATTTCACGCAATTTCCATCGACCTTTTAATCGAAATTCCCCCCTTGTACGATTTATCCGTTATTAAACCGTTGCGAAATTCGTGGAAACATTATAAAGCGCAACGACATCGTTATAACTCTGTTTCCCGTTTTCATGAATTTAATGAATTTCATACGTTAAACGAGTAAATATACGTTTAATTATTACGAGAAAAATATATAGGAAAAGAGAAAAACGAGAGAGCGAAACTGGGAAGATGCGAGGGGAAGGATAAGAGCCGAAAAATATTGGATTCAGCAGGATGAGTGATAACTTCCGTATCGAGAAAGGATGTCGCCTATATGTGTGGGTGAACACACCGTAGACGAAGCCAGGAACATAGTCTTCTTATCACAAGTATTTTACGCAAATATCTCGCATTATTAACATCTTACTATCAAATATCTTACAGAGGAGAGGAATAAAAACGAACGAAAAACTAGAACGAAATGAGAAACTAGTTGAATTCCTCATTTAATTATGCAGCGATCTTGTTTTTCACCTAATTATTATGCGGTTCTAAGATACATTAGATATGTAAAGTATCGTAAATTCTGTTCGATAATGCTTGTCATTGTTTGATTGCTGGATTTAACGAGTTTTAATAAGAAATATACTGCGTTAAATTAAGTTCTGAACGACATAATGGCGCGACAGAGAGAACTCGTCTCGTTTTCCAGCGAAGAGGTACTTGCGAGTTTAATAGTACACTTGGAGATTCCCGTTTTAGTGTCGCAAGTTCGCGATAAGACTCGTATGAATATATCGTAGTAACGTTTCGGAAGCGAAATTTAAGGGTAATAATGCCAGACCAGCCGCACACATTCGGCATAATGCATTCCTGCGATATTCCAACGTCTCGCTCTAGCTTACTCGTCACGCTTGTTCACAATCTCCACGATACACATCTGCAATTCAGATGCGGTCGCGTCAATCTGATCATTCTGCGACGGTCTGCATTGACAAGATATTGTCATATACTCGAATAGACTTTTTAAAGCAATTCCACTTGCTGGAGAGACAGAGGTAAAAGAAATAAAAAATATCCCAAACTGTAAGAGATGTAATGTATCATATATGGTAAAAAAGCGAATATTTTCTTAATGAATTACGATGTAGGAGAAAAGGAGAACGTATTGTTATAAAACGAAATGATATAGAGAAAAATAAAAAAGCTGGAATGTTTTTGACGTAGATAAACAGAATGAACTCACGAATGACAAAATTTTGAAATTACTTTCCCTGTTGTATCTACATATACATATTGAATATCCCGCGAATTTTATTATTAACTTGAAATTGATATTATAGATATCGTCTTAGCAATCTCCTTTATTTCAATTGTATTTAAAGTAACAGAACTTTAATTTAATTTCTTTTCAAATTCTTTACTTCTGTGGAACACACAATGATCCCAAACTATCGTCCAGTAATGTGCACCACGATTCCACAACAGCAATGTAAAAGAATCTTAACAAATACTATAAATCGTCTTACATAGTCTTTTGTTAAGAATATCGCATTAAAAGCATTCGACGTACAAGCACGTTTGCGATAGCAACACGCGACTATTCGTTTCACTATCTCATTAACAAAGAAACGAAGCGTTCCGATCGATCGATACGAACGTATTAATTAATGAAGCGACCTTAAGCAGGCAATAAAAGCATCTAGAGGCACGATAAAACATCTCTGTCGACGAAGTCTCTACTACTCTGCGGAGGAGGCGAATGGAGAAGAAGGTGGATTGATAAAAGAGGAAGGGTAAAAGGAGACGAAAGGATGGAAAAGAACAGCTAATGGAAACGTCAAAATGTAACGGCGCTACGAGGCACGTATAAACGCTCGGTTGTTCTGTAATAATGCCGGTATTGTTGAGCTTATCAAGCGGGGCTAATTGGACGCGAACAGCTGGGCCGGCTAGTTGCTGTTCTACGACGCTTCGAAGCGACCGCCGCCTCTACTTTACACTGATAATGTAATGGGACCTATCTGGAACACAAAAGCCGGCAATAGTTTAATGGATTTGTCTCAAATTGTCACCGACCGTCAAAACAAACCCGATGATCAGAGAAGAGGGAGAGAGAGAGAGAGGGGGGAGGGAGGGAGAGAGAGAGAGAGAGAGAGAGGATGAAATTGCGCTTCGCTACCGCGACAATGCGTCGACGTATTAAGTGCATAATTATTGCTGACCGGTGCTTCGCTACCCGTTGCAGCTGCATGATTCGCCAACGAGATTGCTGATCTGTCGATTGGTAATCGAAGTTGCGTCGAAGGTTGTGTGGTGCAGTGTTTAGCGGCACAGGGAAATCAGTGCGTAATAGTCAGCCTTTTTATAGCAATCAGGTTTACAGTTATCGTATGGAAGATTGGATATTTGTGGAGAGAACTGGGATACGAGGAAATTGGAAATTGGGTTGACTTATTGATTAAGTCGGCAAGACGAATGTTTTATAATTGGCAGTAGGAATTAAAGGTTAACCATCTGTAAGTAAGGTGAATTATTAGCAGCACGAACGAGATTTTACCGTTGAATTCCTTTTACGGAGCGAGTTCCTATTATTATCGAAAATAGTTTCGAACATTTGACGTAATGAACGATCGTACGATTATATTAGAGACGTTGAAAAGTATTTCAGAATATTTTTAGATGTTGCGGAAGCTTACGGGAGCGAAATGGCTTGGATGTAAACAACTCAGTTTGCTCCAAATAGTATGGAGAATTAATAAACACGAATGAATTTTAATTAAATCCAGGTTTTACAATCACCGATATAATGAAACACGTAGAAAGATAAAAGAATCCTAAAGGAAAAAGCTATTATGTAGATACGTTCGAGACTATTAAAGTGACTATATACTTAGTTAACTCTTTCCCAGTTAACAGGTGAAAAATCGAGCTGAATAATTCATACGTTTAAATGTATCCGTTTTGAGCGATAATGTCGTATCTTTTTGTTGAACGAGTGTGCATAAAAATCAATTTCAAGACGATAGTTATAAAGCACGTATGAATGAGTCGTTTAAATGAATTATGATTCTACTCGTTTACTTCGAAACGACCGAGCTCGTGTAAGCAAAGCCATTTTGCATTCACGAGAAAAGTCATTTGCCCGTGCGGGAGAACTTCGCTTCAGGAACTGTCATTAAGGATCGTTCGTTATTAAGCTCACGAAGGGGTCGCGAATAACGTAGAGAACAGGATTCTATATACTTCCATCAGGAAGTTGTACTCATGTACGTTTATATGGCTACGACGCAGGCAATAAATATTATCGATGAAAATTAACAATAACGGTGGTGAAAGAAAACGCCTTCGTTAAAAATAGATTCTTTACTCACGTTGTATCTAACGTTTCAACGATTTAAATTGAACATATGTTACTTGTGCAAAGATCGCAAAGAAATAAATACAAATTTGATTGCTTCTTTTTATGAAAGCAATCAATTCTTACAAATGGCATCTAACGTTCAATGTCGATGCTTAATGACATTTGAGAAACTTCCGCAGATTAAAAGCATGCGACGTACCACAGATAGCAATCTTTTATACGACCTATTGGCTGTTCGATTTCATATTCATAGAAGCAGATACGGATTATTTCAGATCAACAAAATGCTCTATAAATGTTATATGAACCAGTTCGTATTCATAGAACTCTATATATTATAGATTACTCTGGACTTATGGAGCTCGTTGTAAACATAGTTTTGTAGAATTTCAAATGAATTATTTTACGATTGAAACACTTTGAACATTCGTAGAGCACTCGATCATTCAAAATTCGAGGAACCTGCGTTGGATCGACCTAAGGTCAAGAAATCGGAATCAGATCATCTCGAACACATAGAGTTCCAGAGGGAACAGCTGACAGCCAAAGAATTCAAGTCTGGTCATTTACAGGATCGAAGATCCGATTGTTTCAGAATTAAAGAACGCGATTTGGATCGCTCCAGGCTCGAAAGATCACCGAAAGATGGAGTTAGACCATTTTAAGGATCAAAGAATCCAAGTTAGATCGCTCCAAGGAATAAAGAATCCGACTCGAAGTATTCTAGTACCGAAGGATCGATCTCGTCGCTCATTCAGGCACTTGGGTGGTGCAGTGAAACGATCCAACTTAAAGTTTTTCTCTGTAGACGATTCAAGTTTGGCCCCTTGAGTCTAGAACAGTTCTATCCAGCTTCTTTTTTTAAGATGTCCTAATCATGGATCCTTAGATTCTAAAGTTGCTAAGTATGGACTTCTATTCTCAAGTGATCCTATTCTAAAGTGAATCCTATTACTATGATTTAGCAATAACTAGAACTTTTGTGCTTCAAAACGATTTATAATAGATCTCACGAATTTCCAAGATACTTTGAACGAAATCTCTCAAAAGTAAATATATCTACGAATTTAAGACGATGTAGATCGCAATTCACGATTCTGAAGATGCCTGATTCGAAGTCCCTTAACCTTATGGTGATCCAATTCGGTCTTGTCCCCAATTCCTTCGACATTCTATGGGCCCAACACTGAACCTGGTAATCTAAACTAATTCGCTGTGTATTCATAACTGTCTGTAATGTGTCCAATGAGTTCGGAGCCATTTATATCGTTGCCCATATCTTCATATCTCTATTAGCCTTCGTTTTTTCTTTTCCTCTTCGGGTGCCTTCAATATTGCTCGTTAAGCGGCGATACGTGTCAGGACGTTTGGTCACGTATCTTATTATAGTAGTGTCAGTGAATCTTAAGGAATATACACATGTAGTAATAATAGCCGGGACGATGCAATAGACTTTGCGTAAGCACGATGTGGTACGTAAGAAACAGCGGGAAATACGACGAGTGTTGCGTTCATGGTTCCGTCGGTGAAAGATTTGTGAAAAATAACATACGAACCGTATGCACGGATGGCTTACACGTGGATTCGCTTTTAACAACCATCTGCAGCTTCTTGCTCTCGTGACGTAATTATAATGTTTTTGGTTCGTTGCGTTCATTCGAACTGCTCGGTTCTCGTTTTGTTTCCTTACTTTGCTTCTTATACGGTTTCCATCGAGACAATGCTTCGGTTGTCATTCTACAAACTACGTGGCGATAAATGAAACTTTTTGCGACGCTAAGTCGCAACATCGAAATTGAAAAATCGAAACATTAAAGGTTAACTATGCATTCCGCTCCAAGAATTATTAAATTTATGGAAATTATGAAATTTTTAATTTAGCTGAAGGTTCATGGGAATATTTTTATAAATCACAATTTAATTATTCCTTTAAATGATTCATTGATCTTCTTATATTGGTGTTATATGCTAGACACGATAGTTTGTTAACGAATTTTTCCCTCTCGTTGGAACAAGATCGTAATGCATATAAAATTAGATTTTATTTAGCAGCAACCTTGCAGCATTTATCGTGCTGGCGAGATTTTTTCTCGCCGGTATCGAGATCGAGATGCGCAATTATACTCATTAAATGGCGAATCGTTACGCATAGGAAGTGATTACGGTTCTTCATACTATGATTCAGTTCTGATTTCACGCATCTTTTTCTACACCGAAATTAACTATATACACAAACGCACACAAACAATTGTTATCTTTCAATTTACGGTTATCATTCTTCATCCTAACAAAAGTAAATTTTAACAAAAGAACAAGAGTAAATTCAAGAAACCTTAACTTTCTTTCTTCGCTGCATAAATCGGTCTCTTAACCGGTAATAACCGGTCATATAAATTGCGAATTTCAAGATGACTTTGTCATATTTGATAAAAGCACGTGTCTAATGGTTAATTATCACCTGACAGCGACCGGGCGAGTTTAATAGAATTAAACTCGAAGAGAGTTCCGTGTTGATTTTAACGGAATCTCATGGTTCGGCCGCGAGACTACGCTTTCGTATTGAAACTTCGCTACCGGTTTCCGTCGCTACACGGTTTATCGAGTTCGAAACTGGTGGACCGTCCAATCGGTTCGACCATCGCGCAAAGTCTGTCTCCAGAGATTCTGGCTGTCCTTGGCTTCGCCTAAATTAGTCGATAAACCCTGGTTTAAAGTTCTCCAACTGTCGACCGGCTAGTTCAGCCCCTCGCTATTCCTCTGGCCACTCCGCTCTGCTCGGGGTTAGTATGAATTTACTCCCCCGCAGCGTGGGAGAAAAAGTAAAATAAGGGGCACACGGACCGGAAAGGGGAAGGGTTGATCGACCACGATGGGAATTAAAACGCGCGGAATGCTCGTGATTCGAATTAATCGGTCGTGCAGGACACTGGCTCGTTCGCAGCTCGATCAAAGTGGCCGTAAGTGAATTGAAATCATTTGAATGGGTTCTTCCTTTTACCATCAACCCCTTGTGCCAGTGTAAAAGATGATAGGGTCCTTTCTGATTTCTGTTTTTAGAATATTAAATCGGGCAAGTAATATTTTTCTCATAGTTTATATGATCGAGCAACTGTTTAACTTATCTGCTGTAATTTAAGCTGCAGTCATTTGTCTGCAACTTTTGTGCGAGACTCGTATAAACATCTTGATATTTAAAAACATGTAAAGGTCGGCTATAAATGGAACAAAACCTAGCTACACATGTATTTCATCCTCTAAATGTACAACTATCTTACGTTCTTTATATTTTTATATATTCTATACATTTTTACGCAGGAAACTGAAATAATAATACAATTTTATATATGTATCCAACCATAATTATGCGAATATCGTCAGTGTAGTTTTATCTCTCGACTACCACGATTCATTTCTGACGAGACTAAACTTTCTACGTGAATATCTATTGTGAAAAGAGGAGGGTTAAGATATCACCAAACATAGCAATCCTTCTTTTCTCCGCAAGATATAATATTCCTCGCCATTCACCATAATGCATATTCCAAGTAATCTTGTTTCTTCCGTGTCGCGAAAGCTCGCGGATCTCGTCGTTATCGTGGCGAAGCATTCATTGGAAACCGTTGGGTCGCATTGGATCGCGTTTCCTCGCGTTTCCTTCAGATAAATCACAGAGTGCTAATGCAGCTGTGAGTGGTACGTACATACGTGTAGGATATGATGAGCTGGATCGATCGGATCGAACGAGGGCATCGAATTTCATTAATCGGTCGTTAGTCAACAACTCGAAGTATAAATCTCGCGGACAGTGGCGCAGAGAGTGGCTTCGAGCACGCGTAACTACAGATAACCGTTATCGGCGTGACTTTTTTTTTCGCGAGTCGAATCGCCTTTTTCCTTGCTTCCCATTGGTTGGGACAGTGACTCATTTACCGAGAGCAATAATAACGTTCTTCTCCATGGGCCTGTTCGAACAAGCTCGTCCCACTGCGTCTTGCCGCTCCTCTCCTTGGTTCGTCTCGTTTCATCTGTTACTTTCTCCGATCAGCTCATCTCCCTTTCGTCCTATCCTTCTATTCGTATCTCTCGTCTTTTGCGCTGCAGCAATCTGACTGGGTCAGCCGGATAAAGAAACCTCGATGGTTTGTCGTCGTCAACTACGACAACGACGACAAGAAGAAGGCAGCGGAGGAGGAGAGGGTGGACGGCGATGAACTTCCACGTTGGCAAATGGTCATTGAGTCAATTACGCGGATAAAGTGCACCATTGTGCGGCGTAGCGGCGATTTTTCTAACCCCGTTCGCCGTCAACGACGTTTACACGGTTAGGCGGATAACGCCGCGCGTTTAATCACGCGTGCCTTCCTTTCCAACGAGATACGCTCGTGTTCGATGCTAGATCGCTGCTCCCTGGCTACCGTGCAGATAATTTATGTGCCAGAGGAATGCGCTGGAGATGTTCTAATTAGTTATTCGTGTCGTAAGACGAGTCTAGAATATCCGGATGTTTCTAGTATCTTAATCGTCGTTCAACTGTTTGATGGAAGATTTCTTAACGTTCAACTTGTTGCAATTTATAATCTTCTCTACCAGACTATTCTTTACGCCTATAGGAACCACAATGCAGAAAGAAAACACTTAATGGATAGAAAACTCGAAAGGGTGGAAGAAATTCCATGGACGAGAGAAATTCTGTCGTTAGTATAACGATATTTATTGCCATAGAATATACTTTGTCATCTTACAAGTAATTTTAACTTCATAAAAACACTGACTCTTTAATCACAGCATTAAAAACCTATTTCATCCAGTAGATATCGCGTCAATTCGTGTTAATGTCGACGATTATTCGTCTCGTGAGACGTGACAGTGGATTTCCCACCCGTAGTACGTTTATGAATTTATTTCGTTACGAAAGAGACTCGGGGTCACGTCGCGTTTAATGATATACATTATGCACATTAAAATCCAACGATTCGTAAAACTCGAGTCGAATAAATCGTCGAGTTGTTCGACATTGATGACGTTATCGTTTCTTTCTTCTTTTTTTTTACCGTGGGATAATTTATGTGGCTTATTATCCGCGAAAAAGTAAATTACGATCATTCACTTTCCTATTGTATTTCTGCTTCTCTTTATTTCTACGCTTAGAATCGCAGTATCGACGTACGAAGGTAATGGACGGGTTAACATCGCGGGGCACGTGACCAGACAAAAGTTAACGATAGGTTTGAAACCGTAAGCGCGTTTTCACCCCTTTTTTCTTCTTATTTCGATCATCGTGTCCCTATACCCGCCCCGGATGTGCGTGCACGTCAATTTCATCGGAGCCATTTCCCTTTTTTCTTCGTTTAATAGGGTTAATAGGGGACTCGTAGAAAATCCCTCATCTATCGTGGAACGAGGGTCGATTGAAAGTGAAATTAAATCAACAAATATTTGTAAAGAGTATGGTCTCGAATCAAATTCAATGTGATATACAGTGGAAGAATAAACTGTTATGATACGATGGAAATTTTACGTTGAAAAAAATCCAACAATTTATACAGCTTTCAACTAATGCTTTTTGTAACGAAGAAAGTTTCGCTTTATGCGTATTTTCAATTCAATTCCTATTGACATTTCGAACAAATACTTAATGACTTCGAAATACACAATTATGACAATTTAATTACAGTATAAATTTGTTAGATTGTTATTTATAGGTATTAAAATGTTTATCATTACTGTTTACATCATCATATTACAGGTAATCTGTCTAAAAATAATTATGTTCTTAATCTGAGAACTTGCCGAACTGAAATTATCGCTTTAACGAATGTAGAGATATTCCGTGTTTCTATCAAAAAATTTGTCTCTCGTCCCTCTAAATAAAAAACAACGACGATATCGTCGATGAATTTGCGTCAATTTTTGAAACGTTCCTCGGACAATTCTTTTCTAGCGTGTTTCGTGTCTCAAAGGGAAAACAAGCAGGTGCAAAAATAGCGGCGTACGTGTGTTTATTCGAATTCGATTTGGCCCGCACTAAAGGAACCCGTAGATTATGCGCCAGGCATGGTAGTATCGCGTGCACGGGCCACGTAGGCTCTCATCAGCTAAGTGCACTTTCATCGCAACCTCGCGGATAATCGGCGTACGATTTGTTTTAGCAAATGAAACGGAAACGCGTCTCGTCGAAGTCGTTTAATTTCGATGATATTTACTCGCACCGCGAGCCGATATTTCAACGCTGATACGTCTCGCGAGTTACATATTGCACGCTGTTCTCTCGATTTTCAAGTGTGATAATCAAACTACCCTTTTTAGGAGAAACCTCCTATTTCCAATAAACGAAAACGCATAGAAACGAGAAGACGAGAAAGGATAAATGAATATTTGAATTGCTTGTTTAATCTTCTAATTAATACAAGTAGTTATAGTTTATCGTATTGTCGAATGGATTGTTAATGTCTAACGTGCATAACATCCAACGTAACTGCCGACACGAAGAAAGATCCATCTCATTAAATTCTTAATGACTGTGTTTCGTTTTCGGGACTCTTTCGGAAACACGCAACGAGAAGAAGTACGATCCATCGCATTGTAATCCAAACTGCGTGACTAACTCGTACTACTAACGTTCGTTGGTTTCAAAGTGTGTGTATTCAAATTTGACATTTGGTCATCTCGAATTTTACCGAAGAAAATATCGTTAAAAGATTCTACTGCGACTTCTTTTTCTTATTCTACTTAACAATTAATAAAACGGAGAAAATTACATCACGTTCTTTATATGCATTAGGAATTACACGGATCTATTTGAAATAAAAACAAATGCGACTCACGCGTACAATGGTTGCAATGTTATCAAGTTTTATATTTCATTTTCGTAGTATCAAATTTTTGTAATCATACGAAAACACTACTAAACGATACGAAACTTAATTTGCTGGAATCCGATTAATCGGTTCATAAATGCTACGATAAATAAATACAGTGTATGCACATACAAATGCTTTTTGTTTCTACGCGTATTCACGGTAAATTTTACAGTAGAACCTCGAATGCGATCATTCCGACTATACCTGCATTTTTCTTTATTAACACGAATATACCATCAATTTCAATATCGCCAGTAGCCTCGAACATATAATTCATCCAACAAATACGCTACACGTACGCATGACATCACGAGGCAAAAAGACGCGGATCGGGAAATTACAAAAGTCGGAGGTAGGAACGCGAGCGAAGTTGGAAGCAAAGATCTGGGCCGGCAATAATTAGAGTCTGCTCCCTCGAAAGATTCATCGATCTTCTGCGGGGGGCGACGCACACGGTGTGGCATCGGGTTAGCAACGAGGGTGGTCGGCTAATGAATTCTTAGTGTCCGTGCCTCGCTTTAGAGCATTCCCGGACACGCGAGCACATTGCCGTCCCGTGTTCTACGCGGGGGTTAATTTAATACAGGTAGATTGCCCGCAGGTATCCACCCTAACTTTCTCCGTCTCCACCCTCAGCCGACCGTATCGTCGCGCCACCCTCCGCGTAATATAACGTCGTCACCCTTAGCTGCTCTCTCTCCGAGCTGTTCGCCGCGGAAACTAACGGAGAAAGAGAGAAATGGAATATCAGAGAAAGAGAGAAAATTATCCTGCATCAGCGAGCGTCACGGTAATGGGAACAGGAGGACCATTGAAATAATACGTCACGTTTAAGCGAGATGCGTCTTAGCAACGCACGTACACTACCTGTCAAAAGTTTGCGGTTACTTTTTCGGTTTTGACGGAATTTAACCTAACGAGCGAAGTATGGACTTTCGTGCAAATTTATATTTTTACGGGCGCAACTAAATGAATGGAACTCAAATGACGATTCATTCTGCTTGTAAAAAATTATAACGAGTACTCCGCTTCGAATATTTTATATATTGTTGTATTTTACACGAAGGTCATAGGAGATAGAAAAACGATCAGATTCTTGTTGATTACTTTACGGATAAACAGAAACGTGACATAATTGATATTGAACGACGTAGGCTTTTTCAGATACAGTTGATAAGAGTCGACGAAGTTTTGCGCGAGTGAAAATGTAATTACCAAGGCAAACGCTATTTCAATAACATGAATTTGAAAATTTTGAAGAGAATGATAAAACATGTGTTTAGATCCAAACTGTAATCAAAGCAACATGTAACCAAAAGCCAATTTTGGTGACATGGAATTGATCGATGGACAATTTGATCGAGTTTTATAAGATGTAACTAATCGTGTTTTGTTTAATTATCTTCCAGCCATTAATTTTTCATTAGTTTGTACACTTTGTTAGATAATATTACTATGAGTCGATCAAAACATTCGGATACTTATGAGGGATAGTGTATACTGGTCTCTTGTGTCGATTTAGCGAGAGAGGGTGCGTCTTTCTTTCAGAACGAAAGGATTGCTGGAGGGTCGATGTTCTCTAGTGGCACGAAGAGTACGCTGTTTTCATTTTCTTTGCTTTTCTCCTGCTTTCCGGTTTCTCGGGCTTTCTCGAGGGATGAACAGGGTTGACGATGGTCGACGAGTCGGCTTTTGGTTGTGTGTAAGGTGTGCATATGAATGAAAGATCTATATACATACGTATAAAGAATTTTTGAACGTACGGTGTGCTTTATGATCAATGTTCCTGTATAGCTGAATTAATGTTACTAGCGAAACTTCGTAAGTGTAAAAATACAAACCACTTGCATCAAGAAGCTATTATTGAAACTTTCTTGTATAACAGAGACAAGTTTTATAATAATACAAGAACTTCGAGTAGAATTACAAGTCTGCTGTGTAGAACATTGTACGTAGAATATATTGTGTAGAACAGAAGTCTATAACATGAAACTTCTAACTTCACAATTCACTAATATTATTAGAGGACTGAGATATGGCTATCAGTTATTTTCTTAACTTCTCCAGGAATATTGGAATAATTTCCAACCATTTCAACATACTTCCCAATATTATCTACCTGAATCAACACTTAAAAATACATTTCAAATAAATACAAACTAAAAGATACACAAAATTCTTCTATCTTTGATATTTCCCTCCCTAAAGGGGTTAATCGTTAGATCAAACTATTATTCTCTATTTTTACTTCTTCATATAAAATTCCATCTGACAAATAATAAACGATTCTTCCAGATTTAATAAATTCGTTCGCAAAAACTATGATTATTATTGTTCAAATCATCAAATTATTCGATCAAATTATTGTTCTCCATTTTCGTTACTCGCTATCGACGAGTATCACGATACGTCACCGTCAAATGCGCTGATCCATCGCACTGACGACTACGTGTCGCCGAATTTTCGTCGAGTGTCGTGATTCACGAGCACTCCGGAGCCTCGAGTACTCTACGAGATTCGTTCAAAGAAATCGAGTTGGTGGCTGCGTGAGATTGCAGAGTCAAAAGGAATTGGTAATTCGACTTTAAATTCCTGCTGGATATCTTCTCTCGGCGCGGCGGATCCGTCGATCGTTTTGTTCGCCGTTCACAGACTCAAGGCGTTGAGAATCTCGTTAGATCGATCGCCAGAGTGCCACGTCCAATTATCGTAATTCTCTTATCTGGCTCGGTTCTCGAACGTAGAAACTCGGAAAATGGTCTCTGAATAAATCAGGCCGGGCAAACTTCTCGATATCCCGACTTCGTGATCGCGTGTACAGATTCCTTTCGCGGCGGTGGGAGGACGGTGAATTGGCATAAACTTCGGTCTGATTGTCTGTGACGAACTCGTCGGGCGACTTTATGGGATTGTAATGCGTATCTAGTTTTACTGCCGTAATTCTCAATGTTCCCGCGAACTTCCCAGCCCCTCCTCTTCGTTGGCGACGCGTCACGAAACTCGTTACCCGGCGAGCTTCCCGGAAGATTTCTCGTACCCCGATGTTTTCGGTACTTGGAATCTTCAATGAGGTTCTTCGGAATCGTCGCTTTCCCACAGACCGACTGCGTCGGTCTGGCTTGGTTCGTTGATTGTCCTGCAATCAGAAGGAACGGCATTTTATTTTGCGGTTACGTGTCATGACTTAGATCTTTTATGTAGAACTTTCAATCTTGGGAATTTTTTGTCCGAGGCCATCTATTGAAAATTGAATGTTCATTAAAGAAGATAATGGGTGAAACGATAGCAAATTCTAGGAATTCACTCCGTTATTTAGTTGCAACGTATGATTTTAATTTTGGTAGGAACCTTTGGTAGAAGGAATAGGAAAGAAGAGGAGAGAAAAGGTGGAATAAAAATAAGGGTAAAGGACGTTCCGAGAGGAAAAGAAAGGAATGCAATGAAGGGAAGCTAATTCTTATTAGTTCGTTTGATCGTTCATTTTTTATATTCCTTCCCTATGAATACAAATCTCAGTCTCTATACGTGTTACGAGGCGACATGCATATTCCATTTAATAACCATAAATCGCGTGTCTTCTGTGAAAATTAAACGTTGTTAATTGAAATTAAACAACGTACGTGTGAATAGAATCCACGACGAAACGTTCATTTCTATTCACCAACAAAATCACTCGCTTAAATCTTCAAACGGTTTACAAGTCCCAAACACTATCAAATCCGAGACACACTCTAACCGAGCAGAATTTCTGTGATCCTCTGAAGAACGTTTTGAAGCGTATCCATCGAACCACATCTACTCAAGATAATTCCCGTGGCTTGTACGCGTTCCGAATTCGAATGAAAAGACAGTGTGGAAACCGGCGAGTACCACGAATGGCAAAAGGGGGTGACGTGCACCGATACGGCATATCGGGGATGAAACGACAAATACAGAGGATGGGCGGGGGTTGTATAGTAACATGACCCACCCTTGCATTCGTCCATCGCGTCTGTACTAATCTGTGGTCCAGTCATAAACCGTTTAATTCCGTTTCGTGATAAACCGCGGCCGCCGTTTATTGCTCGACCGGTCACCACCCCCTGGCCCCACCCCTAGACGCGTCGACGGCTCGTTTCATCGATACGCGACGATTCCACGCGACCGAACGTAATTAATAGATATTATTTATTCGCCTGGCGTTTGTACTTGCTGGACGATGCGAGGAGAAACGCAGAGTCGAGAGAGAGTGGACGAGTGGAATTGTGGGGAGAAGGGGTAGTTTCGTACGTACAAAGGTGCGGCAGGAATGCGAGATGGAATATGAAAGGTCGCGAATGCCTGCGGCGCGTCTCTTAATCCGCTTTGCGTTTCACGGTGACTGAAAGAGGTTTCCCCTTTTCTCGATGAAACGACGACAGGGGTGGCATCCACGAGAACGGTCGCCGTGTCGAAAGACGAGGGTCCCTGGACGCGCGAGATGTATTTAATTGCGCTTTATCAACGCCGCTGACCGCGCTGCGTTTATCGCGATCGGGCTGCCCTTTCATTTTGGAAGGGTGGCTCTTCTCTGCCTACGTTTTATGATCGTCGAGGTACATACAGGTATATGTACATTTCTATAGATACCGGTTATGACATACGAATTTTAGTCGTATGTAAAATAACAATTTTGATGTATATATTCAATCTGGATAACCCATACCCGTAAGGTACGATGTAACTTTTCTAGAAGAAGTACTACTTTCTTGTTATACATGTCCGGTGTTGTCAATCTTCAATATCTTCTTCCTATATGACGTTTCTTTATCTCAACAAGTGTTTTTATTTCCACATCGAATTGGCGTGCAATTAAAGTTATCAAAACAATTTATATCTTCTGAGGTAGAAGTATCTTTGAAAAAAGGGATCAACTTTATTGACACAAGTGCTAATTGGCTCAGAAGAGTCGCTCTTTAACTGCGTTTGAGAAGCAACAACTGTTTCTAATCAATTTGTGCATAGGTAAATGAAATATGAATATGCGAATATAGATAGACTTAATCTCACACTAAAGCGTAGCAAAGGCTGTCTTAAAACCGTGTTAAGTTCGTTAAACACAGAATTAAAATTTCTCAGAAAGTCTTCACACAAGTTATGTTATATCTTCAGACGATGCGATCGCCGGGCTAAAAACAAGTTAGGTGTTCGAAACGAGTCTTGAAGAGACCGAAGAATCTTTAGAAGCGTTTTTCCTTTGCGAAAGGAGAGGTCGAGTAAATTGGATAGCGACGATTAAAATCGCGGCACGGTCGACAAGGAACCGGCACTAAAATCGGAAACGCTCTCCTTTCCAGATTTACGCCTCGGTTCCGCTTAGGCATCGTCGTTCGAGAGACATCCATCAATTTAATTGGCCACTGTTACTCTTCCGCCGACGATGGACTATAAACCGTGGGTGGATTGCTAACGAGACAGCGGCAGCTCTCGGGGTAGTTCGGTTCTCCCTGTGCCACGGCCCCGCGATTGCATATATATTGCATATCCCGAGCGAGCGAGAACGCCGGGCTAGCGGCCACTGTTAATCAGTTTAGAGTTTATGTCCGTCCATAAACCCGGCTCTACCCTCCCAACCCTTCGTCCCCTTCTCGTCTAGCTGTCATTAATAAAACCCCCGTTGATAACTCGAAAAGTCGCAAGATACACCGGATGGGTAGCCTAGCCACGTCGTTCGTCGACTTTCCCCTCGTTTTGTGTTAGTTCGTCGTTCGCCGTTGGTAGGTAGAGACGCGCACTCTGGAAGCCGATCCAAAGGCGGAACTCGTTATACCCGGCAAAGAGTAGAAGGATTTACTGCCGAGATTCGCATCGTTCCGAGGAATATAGCAGCTTTTTCATTTTCATGCTGTCGCTCTTAATCCACTGTCCTGGATAATTAGCGGTCGCATCGATGGCCTCCGCGACGTTTCCCTCTTGCTACCCATCCAGCAAACTTCTCACCACCCTTTCCCCTGCCCTGTCATTTCTGTTGTCCGCTAACGAACCCCCAACTCTGTTTGCCCAAGGGCCGATTATATATTCGAAGGAAAGTTGTTCCTCCGCGATGTAAGCTCCGGAGTGCTGCAACTCCTCGATGGGGTTAAGGGTACTTCGATCACGAGCTTGCGAAGCTTGTTACCTCCCTGTGACGTTCTCATTCTATGATGTTTCTCTTGCTTATTTCTTTTCGTTACTGCGGCAAGAAATGATTCTTTGTGTGCAGAGTGCTCATATTTCTTAGAATAGTTTCTGTACAAGAGGATAATCTTTAATCACGTTTGTTGTATTGGCTCGTGTGTGTTCTTATCTACAGTTATTTTCTTAATAACGTTTTACATTTATAATATCGTATGACGTAACACAAAATGTTCTTCAAATATTATCGCGAAGATGCGTATGATACGCATTTTTATTTTCCTTTGAAGAAATAAAATATCAGAAGCGACTACTTACAAATAAAGGTTTCCTGCTGCAAGTTTTCTCTTGCGGAAAATTATTCTGTTTACGATTATATACGTAATTACGTAGATAATTTAACGTATAAAGTGACGATATATGCTTCATATAACTGAATCGTGAGATAGTTTTTCCACACAAGGATACCAAAAGAACCCAATATTCTATCAAGCATAATCGTAGAATTCATACTTTCACAAAAATATCGTGTCTTTCCCTATACCCGGACAAATTCTCCAGGGTATACGCGGGTGTCGAAGGTCATAACGCGCGATCGGTGACGCGTGTTAGGGGATTAAAACCGCGTATATACCGGCCACGTTCCCTGACTGATACGTTTCGAGTTTTAACGATGATCCGGCCAATAACTTGGGGCTTAAACCGTGGCGTGAGTTGTGGTTCGCGCTCGATCACCAATCATTGGTTATGCCTCTGGTAATTAACTAATGTTCTTCTCTATGCAAATTACGCGGCGCGTTTCGTGCTCCCGTTCGATTCATCGTTCATTCGCGCCAACCCGTTATTACGACGCGGTACCGCTGGTTGACGACCAAGAAACGATCGTCGAAGAGATACGAATGGAAGCCATCGGTTCTGAACGTTGGTAATAATGTAATTAGTCCGCGAGCCAGGTCAGGTTTGCCTAACCGTGAAGAGGCTGCATCGAAGAAAATTGATGACGAGGAAGGAGCGTTGAACGCCCGTAGGCGACTCTGCTTGAGGATTAATCATCTTTGCATGAATGGAGATAGGGATAGTCTTGACGCTCGAACGATTAACGATGCAAACTGACGCGCTCGTTTTTAAAACGAACGAGTTTCTCGTCCTGTTCTGCCGTACAGCTTTGTTAATATGTTCATTCGAGGTTGATAGGTTTCAAGTTTGCTACGGTGAGTGATTATAACCAGGTTTATTAACGTCCGCGGGGAGAACCGTCGCTTCTTAGGTCAATTGGCAATGAGTTGGATTTTCCGTCACCTGTGTATGCTCTGGATTGACCTTAACGATATTTCCTGCGACTGTTATAATCGGATATTTCAGGTGGCTCTAACAGCTGCTGTAACGTGTCACCTTTCACACCTGTTGTAAATTATACCTGGCATCTATATCTACCGTGTCATGTGGTTTTCAGTATTTACTTTGGCTGTTACGATAGGGAGAGAGAGAGAGAGAGAGAACGGATCGATAAATCTGCTGCGGTATTCTATCTGAAACAAACCTCTGTTCTCTCGTTGATATCGGATGCAAGACCGGTTAATCTTTTTACGATGCACATCAGCTGCTATGTCATAAGGAATCTTTATTTAATTTGATTAGAAATTTGTAATATCTTAATTGTTCCGTTGTTCTTCTCATCTATGCAGATAGGTGACTACTGTCTCTAGTTTGCGTATAGATTTTATTTATATATTCAATGACCAATTATTTGCTAAACCATATCTACCATAAATTGTTATGATAAGCCATTGCTATAAATTATTACCGTCAACATCTATTTACACTGTACGGAAATATTTTCATAATTTGCCGCATTACCCGATCACATTACATCGGCCGTATGAAATATCATTCATCGAAAACAGGCGTATTTAATAGTTTGTATTCTTCTTATTATCCTACCTATGTTTAATTCATATTCCATTTCTTCTATACATTTCTCACTTTAATGAAACCCATTCCACGCTCTTTCCACACGCTCTTCACGTCAAGGCCATTAATCAGAACACCGAAACGAACAAACTACACCTGAAAAAAATTCTACCGTTGTTTTTATTGGACCCTCGAAAACTACCCCCGACCGCCTCCTGCAAAATGTTATTAACGAAAGACATCAAAAGCGAGAGAGAGGTCTCAAACATCGTGCATGAACGATGGCCTGTTATCACGATGATCCGCCCTCAAACTTAATTGAAAACGACGTAATTTCCATGAGTAGCGGTAGTTGGTCATTGGTGAAGGTCAGTATGCGTGCGAGCATGTCGAAGCAGCCTCGTTCTCGTGGAGAAGGAGTTCGTTCCGCGTGCGTCATGCACGCATGCGACAACGGGGGCAGAGGGTTCCCGTGGGGCGCACATACTCTAACGATCTTATCGAGGATACGCGGCTCTTACGAAACGTTCCACGTTACTTGTGCCCTTTCGCGGACGGCTCGCGATAATTATTATATAGGAGTATAGTAGCCGTGCCTTGGATGTAAATGAACGTCGTTTCTGGGAACACGTCGCGACCTTACATTCTCAGTGTTTATTTATTTGTTTAGTCGCACGAGAATTTTCTTGGTGCACGAAGGCATAGTTTATAAAAATATATACTATGGTGAGTCGGAAACACATATGCATATTTCAGCAGATGAATGTACATATTAGAATAAACAGAAAAGTAAATATAAAACGCAGAAGATAAGTAAATAATAAACATAACTGAACGTGAGCATATGTTCGGAGTGTCCGCCTCGTGCCTCAACACGTGCTGCACGCCTTAACATCGAGTTCCGCGTTCTCTCGAAAGAACTGTATGTTCTTCGAGTAGTAGCCCTATATTCATTTTATCGTAGATCGTGTAAATTGTTCACTTGTGTTGAATATACAATATATTTTAAATAGACGCAGAAACAAGAGCATAGTGGGTTTAGATCATGGTGGTCGTGCAATGGACCTATCCATCACGAAGGTACTGTCGAAGGAATGTTCTTATTGTAAAAAGAAAACAAGATGAAAATCAAGAACATTTTCTTCGATCATTCATATCTTGAAAACTAAGGTACGCAAGATTTTTTAATTTATTTCAATGTGCAGATTCGCCTCCTGAAGTACGGAACACTTGTATTTACGGTTCGTACTATGTTGAAATTGTTCAGCTTCTAGGATTTGCAATGCCCCCTTTTTTTAAATTCCAAAAGCGTTTAAAACTAATCCTAGAAACTATTTACGATCCCATACTTCACATGCTACAAGTGCAACTGCTTGTGTAAATATATTACGATCCTCTTATGCCTTTCAAAATCATAACGCTAGAAACGTCCACGAAACTCCGATCATCTCGTAAAGAAATCCCCGATAAGCAGGAGCAGATGTTCGGACAAGAACGTACGGAGAATCGGCGAACGAAATTCCGCGTCAGCTCGATCAAATTGAAATCGCATCGGCCGTGCTCTTCGTGCAATTTCGTTGGGGCGAACGAGTCTGGCAGTCGTCCCATCTCTTTCTATCTCGTGCCCCCTCTTTCGTTCTCTGTTATCGCGATAACTCGTCCGCGATCCTAATTGAAACCGCGAAACCTAATTCCCGAGAGTGTCCAATATAGGTCCCCTCCGCAACGTAACCGTTCAACGGGTCAATATATACATCAACGTTTCACCAGCCTCGCTCTTCTTTCTCCATCTTTCTCTCGTACGCTATTCTCGTTCTCTCTGTTTCCCGTGGACCCTCCCGAATTTATTCCCGAGCTACTTTATTTGCTTTCATTAAGCGGCGTGCGCTGGCTGACGTACGCGATTAACCGAACCCTTTCGCGCAATTAAAAATGGATAACGCGACCCGCGTAAAAATAGAACGACTCGAAGCGAGAAATGCTGGAAACGAGAGACACGCTTTCACGCGGCTGAATTGCACACTGTGGATAGATGTTTCGCCGATTTTAACGTTCGTCGTTGTTTCATCATCGACTTTTAACGATATAGTTGATGTGACTTGAACGATAGATGGTTGAGAATGTACTACATTCCTGTGCGTAAGTCATCGAACGCTTGCGAAAATGACTGTTAAAACGTATATACCTTTGATATTACGTAATTTCATCATTTAACGTAAATGTTAACTGTGTTTCATAATGTAGGTTATTTCATGGGATAAAATTATGCATATTTTAATTCGAGTGAATAACGAAAAATCATATGCCTATAAAACTTGTATGAATTCCTTGAGCGACAAATTAATAGTTTATATAATAAATTATGTAACAAATATATATTTGATCGAATTCAAATGATAGGAATCACAGTGCGACGCAATTTTTCGATCATACAGTAGGAGCTCACGTTTAAATAAACGGATTTAACAGACAGGAGTTCGTTTAATCGTGTACTGACTGAAATTTGGTTCAATCGAATATATAAACGGAGTTTTACCATAACATATGGATTAACAAAGTCAATGTAGGAAGTCGTATTTACATTATAACAATCACTTTACTTGAAATAAATAAAGCGTCTGGTAATTTATGGACACGAACGTATATATAATACATAGCCTTCTTGCATGTGGGTTGATAAATGTTTTAGTTTTGTTGTTTGATCGAATAAATATCGTATATTGGTTGAATAAATACCGCGGTTATCTTGCGTTAGAATTGCTAAATAACGTGATATTACTGTACGAAAATACGCTTTCAGAGATCTCGTAGTATCCAGTTTTAAACATTTACGTTTCCACGTCGAATTTCTGGGCTGGATATTTTATTATATTTTATTACATTTTTCAGTTTCAGAATATGGAACATATCCTTCCTCCGCGCTATAAATTAACTCGAACATATCAACGTTAAATAGATACGTCGTTTATTATAAAAGTATGACAATATCTCAAAATTATAAACAAATTTAAAAATGATCTTTATTCGTTCGTCTAAGGAAAGAGAAGACAAATATTCGTAACGTATACTTTGCTTTTAATCATTAGATTTCATTTGAAATTAATTTCATCCGATTTTTGCCAACGTTTCGCGAACACACCCAAGAATCCACGAAATATCTTCCATTATTTGTTAATACTTCTCCTTTCGATGTTTGCCCAGATCTACCGAGTATGTCGACAGCAATCTTCCTTATCGAATAACAACTACTAAAGTTACTCCCCTCGAAATATGCATCAATTAAGCGTATTTTACATAGAGCTTCGTCGTGTCCAAGTATTATCCTGTGTACTTATGCATCCTAGGCGTGTACGACGAACTACCGCCTGGATAACGGAATGATCCATTAACCGTAGAAGAAGGTAATATGGTATTAACACGCGTGAAAGGGCGTGCTGACCTATCCCACTGTCGGACAGCGTACGCTTACAAAGGGGAGAAGGTAATGGGGAGGAGGCGACCATCCTTTCTGGTACGTTTAATTACCTCGAGATATCATTCCTTTAAAAAACATCCAAGGGGATTGTTCCTTCATGATCGATACACAAATTTGTACTTCCTTACGAGAATGACGGTGTAGTATCATCGAAATTGGTGGAATAATGAAATAAATTTGAGGAGTCAAGCTTCGACAATTCTGTCGCTTGAGAATCAAAAGATTTGAACGTTGGAAAATTGGTAAATTTGCAAATTTGAAAGCTTAGCAAGTTGAATATTCTTTAATCTAATTTAACAATTTGAGAACTCGAAAGTTTGGGAATTTTTGAATATTTGAAAGATCGATAGTCTAGAGAGCTAGATATTAGGAAATTTGAAATTTTCCAAGTTGGAATATTTAAACCCTTGAAAGCTCGGAGAGTTGAATATTTGAAAATTTGAAAGTGTATGCTGTTAAATATTTAAACGTTTGAAAGCTTAGTGAGGCGAATATTGGAAAATTTGGAATTTTTAAAATTTTAGTATTCCAGAGTGTGGGAGTTTCGAAATTTTAATATTAAAAGATTGGAATATTCGAACATTTGAAGAAATCGTTTTACGATTTGATACAGTTTCTAAACATTTCAATGAAATCTCCGTCTACAGAGAACCGTATTAATCGAACTCGCATGAGAGCAAAATCCGCGTGCGATCTCTGTTTTATTGTAACGGCGATGATCGCATCGGCGATGCGATATTTTTGAAGCGGGTTTCCAGCGGGGCGAATCTCATCTAGAAACGCCTACATAAGAGCCCGGAAAAATGCAGACGGTCTGGCTGGCACCGTGAATGCAGTTTCGGTGCAGCAACCGCGAGAAATATAAAATCCTTACCCGCGACGACTTTGAATCGCGAAATTATTCAAAGTGTTTCACGCGGTTTCGGGCACTCGGGCTATTCCTTTCCTTTTCTGTTCCTTTAGCAACCTCTTCTCTTTCTTATTCCGCCGTCACGACGGGGCAGTTTCTGTTTCAAGCCATTTGCAAATGAACTTTCCATAAAATTTTATCACGCGACCGATATAAAGGAGAAACGTCGCGTTTCCTTAATTTATACGGTCACTGTTCGTTCACGATTTTTCCTCTAACAACGTACCAAAGGTCTACGAACTCCGTGTGTACTGATAATTTTACAATTAGAAATACCATCGAAGTTAAGTGGCACGCATTCGATTTGCATTTGGAGATTATAGGGAAATAACACGATAAATCGAGTTCTCTACCCTTTTTTTTTTTTTTTTACAGGGAAATAGTTTAAAAATACCAAAATCGTTTTCTTATTTGATTTTCTACACGCTTGAAAATTGTCAAAATTTTGCTCGTTGTAGTATCAAAATACAGACTGTCTTCATAACTATGCAACTTTGAATTAATTTATTTTTAAAAGTCACATCTTTGCATCTAACAAATTATTTTCGTTTTCAATTAGTAGATTACGGATGTTTATGTATTTATGGGAGATTTAAATGTACAAAAATATACAAATTGTACATCACATAAAAATAAAAGTATGAAACGTCAAGAATCAAATATTGAGTGAAATAAATTTCTTTCTTTGTACCTTTCATAGGAATATAAATTGCCACAAGCATCTGCAGTCTATCAATTACGTTATATTAAAGTCGTCTTGTCTAATCGTCAAGTAACATTAAAGTCAGAAAATCAACAGAAACGTACGTATCACGTTTTTCTCGTCTGATCTCCATTTATAAGGGCGAGCGTTTAATTCACGACTCTATTCGACTCAACGAAGATAAACTTTCTTTCGTGTTTATTTTTATTACGTCCTGTTAGTATCTCCTCTAACGTTGGATTTTTATAGCCATCGGTGATAATGATAAAGCCTGATCCACGGCTGAAAGGTGTTGCGCAAGAGCAGGGCGAAGCTTGACGAATAAGGTCACGAGAATTTATGACACTCGTTCTCTCGAGTTTGCGCCAGTTAAGATCACGAACGATTGAAGCAGAGATTTTACTAGACGGAAAGTAATTTTACAATCTACTAGTAGAGCTATCGCAATAAAATCCATAACTAAATCGATATTCGCATCTGTACCTCGATATTAAAATGTCTATTGTTTCTAATTTCGCGGAGTTCCAATTGAGGATTTAATGGGAACAATTACATTTTCTGCGGCAACTAGACACGCGTATGGAACGATGAATAATTTTTTGACCTACTTCGATTTCTCCATGATTTTCCTTAACTTTCATAAATACATAGAGTAATCAATTCTTAGATATTTAAAGATAAGTATGCAAATTTCTCTATCAGAGTCTAGCTTTACTTATATTTTTATCAAGTTAGAAATGTTCTCCATAAATTTGTAAAATGTATTTGCAAGAAGTAACGTGTGCAGGATACGATGCATAATATTTGCATTTATTCCGATTTTTCTATGAATTTCTCGACTCTTACGAGTAACGTGTTCTTTAACGTTTAGAAAAATACACAGTTTTCTACCTATAATTTTCCCAAGGCAAAGACTCTCCTCGCGGATTCATGAAATGTATTTCGAAGGAATAATATCTATTCGATGGACATTCATGGAAGCTTCAAGCAGAACCGCTAACTCCACAAAACGAAACGATCTAATCAGAATGCAGAATCGAATTCACCGGTCGTGAATCGAATACAAACGACCTGAAGTGTGAAACGTGCAACATTGTCAAGCAAGAGGATATTCTAAAGCAGAAACCTGTTCAGCTATCTTTCAGAGAAGCTTGTCTCCCTCCCATGGAAGCCACTCGATCTCCAGATGTATATCAATTTAATTTCCCAGAGGAAGAAAAAGGAAAGGAGTGCTCGGATTATTTCAACGTAATACGCTTGAACGATACGTCAGACGATCGTTGGTTGTATGGTGACCATGTACGCTGTACATACACACGCAGGAAAAGCTGGAGGAGTGAACGTTCGGGCCAAAAAGTTTTATGAGTTTTAATCAGACGAACGAGCGGCCGAGTGCCGTGACGCGAGTTCATTTGCGCTAATGAAATCACTGTTATCTCCTCGACTTCGTGTCTCATATTGCGCCAACTGCTGTTCCGCGTTGGCTCCGTATTGTAAAGCGTGATGGCCGGACGCTGGCGCTGGCTAGTCATAAGTTGGCGAAAGGAACGGAAAATATTGGTCTACTACGTGTTGTTTTTCCTCTTTTCCTGCTGTTGTATTATACTTTCTTTTCGTTTCGTGGATAGAGGAAGAATTTTTGGTCATCAGGATCCTCTTGCGCAATAATTTATTTATATACAGCTAGAACTACCGAGCAAGTGAAAATGATTCATATCAGATTCTTTGTTCTCGCAGTTAGTAAAAATGTGCAAGTGTTTTTGGTGATATTAATGTTTACTTTTAGACAGGCCAGCACAAATACACATACTTATTCAAATTTCTGTCATATGTTTCTAATTCTAGTCGATTATACTCCATTTAGGTGCATGTACTAAGAAGTCGTTCGTAGCTGGTGTGCATTCGTAGCTCGTGTCAATTTGGCAGATTTTTGACGTAGAAGATAATGCTATTTTGTCATTTGTAGACAAAATTAATCTGACATTTTGTGACTTGTATTTTTTAAGATGAGGTATACGTGTTTAGTATTGTTAATGGTAAAACATGGGAACAAAATGTGTGACATTTGCTACAAAAAAGGCCCAGTGCCAATTTGACACACATAATTCTCACTTCTATCAAGTCCTTCGACGGCTAGTTCATTGCTTTGCTATTGTTGCGCGACAACTATGTATTCGTTGCACTATCCCTTCAGAATGCAGCTAGACAGATACCTCTGAATATCATTTGGCGTGAACATGAAGAGTAGTAGAAGAAGACGCGTTATGTATTCTCTTCGTTCTTCTCTTCGTTGCGAGACAAAGCTAAGAACAATAAGATCGAAGCATTGCGAAGTTGGACACGTGCGAATGAAATTCGATACCTTCGAAGAAGAACTAACGTGCACGCACGTGAACGACAAGGAACAAAATTAATTATTTATCTTTTCGTTTCATTGATGCTTTACCATACCGGGAACGCATTAAAATGGGAAAATGCGCGACAGCTGACTTACATATTGACAACTTACATATTGTTTTTTGACGTCGGACACGCTGAATTAGAAATTAAACTTATAGAGCTCTCCGAGTAGGAAATTAGTAATGCTGGGGCTACCGAATCGGAAATCACTAACTCTAAGCCCAGCGAATCGAAGAATGGTAATATTGAGCCTACCAAATCGAAAATTAGCTTCACTGGGCCCAGGATTAGAAATCACCGGTATCAGGTTCGCCAAATTACAGACCATCAAAAATAAGTCCATCGATTTAAGGATCACCGATCTGGAATCGCCTAAGTTGAAAACTAACCGCATCAGACCTCCCAAATCGCAGCTATCGAAGTCCCAATATCCATCGGTGAAATCTTGAAAAGTTAACTCTCGAATCGAACGTGCGCATTCAGTGTCGTAGACGTGAAGTCTACTTGCTCTACCATTCCACGAATGTCCTCTTCTCGTAATTCACACTTTACGCGGGTACACGAATTAGCATAGACCGTTCGATTTGAACGCCGCTCTACTCCATAACGATCGTCCGTAGAACCGTTTCCAAGTATTTGCGATTGCCATCACATTGCGAAGTACCTGCGATCCCGATTATCTAAATGCCGAACAACCACTCCAAGTGGCTCGTCTTACAGAGCAATAATATTGTTGTTGGTTCCAGGCTGCTTTTCACACCCTATAGAGTTGTACTTTACGATATCGGCAGTGTAGAAATATATACTCGCCTGTACTTTGTGTATAAGTACAGTACCGTGCAAAAATCTTGGACTATCTACGATCGAGTCATAAGGCTAACTGATTAATATCCTTTGGAAATATTTTTATCGTATTTCTAAATCAATTCTACGTTGTTTCGTTTTGCATTGGATTCCTAGATTTTCAGAATTGTATATTTTTAGGATTTGTAGATTTATATGTTGCTTATACGTATACTGAATGTCCTGTAGCTGAGATATAATTGAATAAGGAGCGAGATACATCCGTGGAAAATTTGTCAAATATCACGCTTTCTTTTGCACAAAGATTGACTATAAAAACTTGTTAAGTATGCCTATGTGAAATTGGCTAATTCTTGAACAGAAAGTGGACTATTAATGTGAAATTTTTGTAGGAATTAAAATGAAACTAAAAATGTGAAATGACATCTTTTTACATCCGTTATCCGTTTATGGGATGTAGACTCAGCCTATACTTAATTGCGCCATTTAGTAATATTGTATCTTCTTTTTATTATCTAAATGTCATTAAAACTGTTCTTACATGTAACATGTATCACATAATTGTGAGTCTAACAGTACGAACAGATGACTTGAAACTTTTGCACAGTATTGTACTCCCCCTAACAGGTCACAATGTTGCATTTATATCAAACTAACGACTGGTTTCCACAATTTGCATAAGATAAACTCATCTTGCAGATACTAACATGCAACAGTAGAGTCGAGTCTATAAAGTTGAAATAGACATAGATAGTCCAAAGATCATTATTGTGAATCGTTATCATTACTGCAAAGACATGTTCGTTTTTACAAATATAATGTAGTTGGACTACGTAGAAAGTTTGTTCATGTATTTTCTCTGTAAATATCGCGTGCAGATAGTCTAGCTGGCCAAATAGTTGGCCGGAAATATCTTTCGTGGTCGGTAAAAAGAAATTGGACAAACCCGCGGCTCAATGGAGAGCCAGCGGATATTATTGCTCGTCGTACGAGGCTTCCTGGTTGCGAGCGTAGTTCAGATAAATCTTGGAGGTCTCGCGAAGGCGTTTAGTCCGCTTGGCTCGAAGAAAAGAATTTCTGTTTCGGGGGAGACAGAAGAATGGTCGTAAAAGTGATTGCAGGAAGGAGAATTATGGTTGCGTCTTGCTGGCTGCGCGGCTGGTCGATAATTAATTAGAGGAGAGCAATAAGTGAATCTTGCGAAAGTATCTACAGTGACTCACGGTAGCTTTTGAACACGCTTGTTATAAAAATATTTTATTAGCATTGTTATGTGTGTTATACGAAATAACCTGAAATTTCATTCGTCTCGTAACGAAAGGCAATTGTCGCAGTTATGTTGGTACAGTTTGAAACAAGTTGGAGGATAAAAGTTAGAAGATACTTGCTGCTATATCACAATGATATTTGAACAGTCAATTATTCATTCTATTATAATAATAAGTTTCAATTTTAGTACTAATTACACATACGTATTGTAATAAGTTCATAAATAATAATCATTGCTTGCACCAGACACGCAAACATCAGAATTTTTCCCCTCAATTTCGAAGAATCTTCTTAATCTAAATTATAACTCAGAAATTAAAGAATCGAGACGAAACATCTCCACAAAATTCGATAATTACAAATATCTCGACAAAAGCAGTTTGTTCGTAATTTTGTAATTAGTGTATATATCTCACCAAAAATAAGCAAAAACGTCCGAATTACTTTTGCGTGATAGCAGGTACATACACTTATAGATACATATATTATAAAAGAAAAATATATATGTATACATACACAATATATACATACGCATGACACAACACACATAATCTGTTCGTAAAAGATTTACGTAGCAAATATTCGAATACTTTCACGAGCCACTGTGCATTGTATTGTATATTGTTCCTTCATTTCTTTCTTCTCTTCGGATTTTTCCCGGTAACAACAGATTCTATCGACTGGTAGTGGGAAATGAAAGGGAAACGGAGAATTTGTTTGAAGTTTATAGTTGAAAACGAGCAAACGAAAAGAGGAGTATTTAGATGCAAAGTAAAAGCTAGATGTAAATCATCGGTACTGTCTAGTCGCAGAATCATCTGTTCAGAACGGGGAGGTTAATGATCAGTTTTCAGCCACCCATCGATTAGTCACCATCATAGCTGTAATCGCTTTTAATCCTGAGTTATTACTCATGCTAGATATATCGCTATTATCGCACCGAGTAATGTCGTACTATGTACGAAATGAACGCGAAATTATACATTCGGACCAAGCGTAGCTAAAATTTACGTAAAGTATTTGTAGCGCGACGATGTCACTCAGAAGCAAAACACGCTGTAACTCGAAAGTCATGTTCCTCGCGTATGTCTGAGGTTTCCATAGCTGTTTGTATTTTCTACGCGCGCACATTAACAAACGATTCAGAGGACCAACGTCAATGATATACGACATTTTGGACATCGAAATTACCGATATTCTTTGAGAAAATATTCTTCCACTTTACGCAACACATCAGGTCTTTAACAACTTGGAGGGTAATTATTCACAAAACATTTTTTGCTCAAGAGATAGGAATAACGTAGAGGTGAGTAAAAAGTACTTGAACGATCGTAACGCTAAAACCGATTAAAAATTGTTCGGACAAGCGTTCGCGAAGCTACTCGATAGATAGCAGAAGAGTCAGACGAAAACACTGTGTATATTATGTAATAAAAATTACTTTCACAAAGCTACATTATCCTCAAGACTTCTTCTGCTTATAAGAGAAAAGAATAGAAAAATCAATTACAATATTCTACTTAAATTTGACAGAGCTAATAATTATTCCAAATAAATAGTCCTCGTGGCAATGAAATACAGTAATACAACGAAATAGATAAAAGAAAATGGAAAAGAATCAAATACAAACGAGTGCATAATGTTCTAATGAAACAACGTTGTACAAAGTAAAATTTCATTACGAACTTTCCAAACAATCCATCGTAACAGTTGAAACTACAAACTATTACAGCAAACTTCCTTGAAAAATGGATGAACGTGCAGGTTGTTGATGACCAGTGCCGAAAATCACGAAACGCGTTATCAGGATGTTTAATCAAAGGTCGTATACCAAGCCGGCGGCGTTTGCAGCGTGAAATGGAAGAGAACAATTTTGAACCGGTGGGGTAACCTGGTGGATATCGCGTCGACGTGGTACATAAGCAACGTATTATCGTGATGGCGGACAGTGAATTAACGACGAGGCGATTTCCAGGCATTATATTGCGTCTGGCTGACAAATAGAGACGCTGTTATATCTCGTGGCACGTGTTGTTTGGTAATCAAGCGAAGTACCTGCCGGTACACGGAATATTTTAAGGTCAGATTTTACTATTTTCCCGTGCAGCCTACGTACGCCGGCAACGGTATAGTGCCCCGTTGAAGCGGATGGCGTGCGACCAGGTATTATCGTATCCGTTTTCGTCGTCGCTTACCTTCGTGCACGCAGCACCAGACGATTCGGCCTTCCGCACGGCGGAATTTCCTTTCGTCGAATCGGTTGAGTTACTCGGAACCTGCTATCGCGACAGAACGCTTTATTACCGCCGCGTGATTATTGTTGTTGCGAGCAGCAACTTCATTTGCTCGTCGAGCGTCGTGCTCCGTTCCTTTTTTGCTCGATGATTCGAATCTTTACCGTATATTTGTTAGCCGAGACTTAGAAAGTTTAGGAATCAACGGTTGTTTACGTTTCTCCTTCTTGTGTTTTTCTTTCGTATTACATCGCCGTGATATTTGCGAAGCAGTAACGATTTAAGAGAGAAATAACAGGAAATATAGGAAATAGGAGTTGAAATTCGGGCGAGTTGTCCAGCAACGAATAAACAAGATAATTTAAGGGATATCTGTATAAGACAAAGTAGAACAAAGGTGAAGATTATAAAACGTATTCGAGCTTCTGTTTATTAGCTATTTATATTTTAAAATTGATAAGAATATCCCTGAATTTCTGTAGGTCTATTATGCATGTGTTCCAATAAGGTGTTTCATTAAGAATGACAGATGTAAGGTATTAGGAAAATATTTATTTCAATTTAAAGTACATTGAATGTTACTAATCGTAAGTCCTGCGGCTTGTTCCAAGTTCAATGTATCATACGTGAAACTCGTGGTACAGGAAGATGATATAAGCGATTAGTTGATGATATAAGATTTAAGCTTGGAGAGAACAGTTAGCAAAATGATGAATGACATGTTCTGAAACCAGGCTTATCGTTAATACAACTTATAACAGTAAAAGAGAAAAGATTATTTATTTGAACACCAAAGAAAAAGAACTTGGAGCAACGTTTTCTACTCGAAGATTGTGCAATACGATTTATTTTCGCTTATTTCCCTCGCATGATAATATTCTTCGAGACATCTCATAAGGATTCTACGGTATTTAATATTCAGCAGTCAGTAGAATGGTTTATCAGTGCAGAATCACCGTGCAATTAGCTGGCGCTGCGTTAATAAACGATACAAAGGATTTTCCCGACTGACGTTCGGACTTTTAGTCGGTGATTAGCGTCGAATTTCGCCGGGAAAACGTTTCAAATTAAGCGTCGCCGCACCTGAGCTTTCTCTTGTGTATTTCGAGAGCACTGTCGTGTGTGAGCACGTAGAAAGAGGCGTGCTCATATTTCACTGTCGCTTGGGGGTGCGATGTTACCGCTCAGTGGAACATTAGAGGATATTATGTATCGCATGCATCAGAAGTATTCCAGCTAAACGTCGCGGTAATTTATACCGAAAGTCGATGATCTTGCGTAAACCTCCACATTGTCTACGAGTCTGTGTTACTTAATGTCGCGATAAATATGCCATAATAATCTGTCCATGAACATATATAAAATACGTTTAGTAATCTTACTATGGTATTTAGGACCTCGAATTTTTACATTCTAAAATCTTGTCCTTGTTTTGATAAATAAAAAGGCATTTAACCAATTATGCAACTAGGCAAAACGAATACCTTCTCATTTAGGAAATCGTTTAACAATTAATACACCGAAATCTATCTTAATAGATATCGGCTCATAGATCCTATGATATTGCATCGATTTCAAGTCGACTTTACGTCTGTGATTCTTGATAGTTTGAATAAGTAGAATGATTCTCGCGTTAATAATCCCTCACCAACCAATATTTTTAATATCCCGATTTCCGCATCGAAATATCGTTTCTAACTTCGTTACCAATCACTACAATCGTGACCTGCATCATAGAACGTAGTGCTCAATGCATCTCGTAACATACGAGTACATATTTCGCTATGTGTAAAACGCGTTATACCATAGAAGAATTTAGAAAGGAAAGAAAAGAGCAACTGAAAAGAATGCGGGGCGGCTGTAAGAGACTAAATGAAGGAATTTACAAACGTTTATGTCGAACAAAACGGTCGAGTTTTCCGCGTGGTTGTACGCTTTGTGCGATCAGGGTAATTTCATTTCCCTTGAAACAGATTGAATAACCATCGAACACTCGAGTTCTCCGCCTACGAGCGTTCAGGGAAATTTTCTATGTAGGCGAATAGAGATATTGCACGCAGTTCGTCTTCCGATTTCTCCTTTTTCTCTTCTTCTTTTCTTCTCCTATTTTATTTTCTTCCGACGAATTAAAGAACTCACCCCTCGCCGTTTTCCCACACAACCGACAGAATAAAGGAGAGAAAGATGCCGGTAATAATAGTGCTCGCGGCAAGGCACGTTGCTCTAGCCGAGTCTATTCAACCTGTCATTCGCGTTTTGCGGTCACCATTGTGATTTGCAATGGTAACCCTTCGCACATCCTGCCTATTGTCGCGAAAACGTTCGTTCCTCTCTCTTGCTCCCACCCCATATAGTTCTATTCCACTCTAGACCGTTTCATTTCCTTGTCTCCTTTGTGCTCTTCCTGCTTGGCTTCTCTTCGTTCGCGTGTGTCACCTACTCTACCACGTTGCTACTTTTTCTTTAATTTTATTCACTTCGTATAATTTCCAATCCCTCGTTATACACTTTTATCAATTTTTTATCAACCTCTTCGATAGCTCCCTGATGTCTTTCAAATCGTTTTCCACGTGTGATTAGATATTTAGATTTCCTCCTCGATCACTGCTTCTGTAAATAATACATAAACGTCATCTTCGTACATTTATCCTGACTATTTCTTTAACATAAGTCTCTCATTGTTATTCCTCACGCGATTCTAATTATTTAGTTTCGTATGACTTCAATTCCTTTTATTCTAATTGCTTCGATCGCTTTAATGCAATGTCGTTATCCTTAAAATTGTTACCTTTACAATTACTTCAAATCACATCGTTGTCCCGAAGAAAATTCCACTTTAACATTAAATAATTAGAAACTTTACGCGAATCGACCAGTGTAAGTCAAGTAACAGTTCTTCAACTCCAATTACGTTTTAAGTAGCTTTAAACATTTATGACACTATTATCCAATCCTTATTGTATTCCCTTCTATTTTCCTCTCTTTCTTCTCCACATTTTCCAGTTTGCGTTTCTTTCGTTTCTCCTATGTTATTTTACCTCCTCGTCTCCCATTTTTCATAATTCTCGGTTCTATCGTTCGCCTCTACCCCGAGTACTAACTTCACACCCCTTTCCGTCTATTTCTAGCTTCACTCCTCGCCCTCGAACTCCACACGACGTTCAATTCGAACCGGAAGCGTGTAAGCGCATAATTTTAACGGGGAACGCGTTTCGAAGCGGGTAAACGATCACGCGTACGCGTGTACGCGCATACAACACGGTTTGTAGATCGTGTGAAAATCGTTGTACCGCCGCACCGGTTAGACGCTAGTTCGAGCCTCCTCCAGTGAGTTGACACGCTCGATTCTTCGTCCTACTTTCGAATTGATGTAATTATCGAATCGAATTATACGGTTTGGATCGACACTCTGTTATTCGTGTCTCGTTCGAGCTCGTACAATCAAGTCCAGCGTTTCCTCTTCCTCGTTTTCCTGACAGGATATCTGACAGGCTGCTGGAATTGTGGTCTGTCTTTGCGGGGGGTATGGCTATGCTTGAGACTTCACGCCACGTTAAAACGGTTGTTATCGACTCGGCAACGGTGATTGATTGGTTAAACTTGGTTTTCGTGGTGTACAGCAATTATTTATATATTTGTAGCAGCACATGAACTAGAGGACAATTCGAATCATGTTGTTGTTTTGCCTCGGAGTATCGATATCGCTAGGATACACATAATGTGATAATAAATAAACTCCGGGCAAAACAATGTCGCCGCTACGTACAACCGTCAAACAAACTCGAATTTAAATTTTCTGGCTCTTGCACGACCAGTATAAATAAACAAACGCGTAAGGTGACCAGTTTTTATCAGTCAGTCTCGAGCGATCTTATTAGCGATTTATACACTGTCTTTAGCGAATCCGTTAGTACCGAGCGTCTTAGCGAACATTCTCTGTATTTATTTATTTATTATTTTAATATATACTTGACGGTTTTCAACTTCGAGTTATCTGGCCATTTATTATTATAATAGGAAGAATTATTGCGACCTTTTCGCGGTTCGGAGAATATTTCAGCTCTTGTTTCCTCTTTATATCGCAAGATTTTTATTATAAATATTCCAGTCTTGTTGCAAAGAAATCATAAAATCAATTTGATACGTCGACTGTAAAACCTTCGCACGCTTCATAATATTCTTTCACACAGTTTGCAAGACGAATTAGAAACATTTATGTGATTTTAGCCTTAGAAGGAAGGATTTAATTTTTACTTGTAAAAAAAATCATGGATAATAAAAATCAATAATTATCAAAAATCAAAAATTAATAAAATTATTTTCAGCGCGTCAATAGAAATACTGTCAATACATCAATAAAATATACACAATCTATAACAATGAAACTTTGTAAGGAATATTCCTGATTCAAAGCGCGAGGGTTTAAAGAAATACTTGCTCGATCGATTTCCTCCTTTGACGAAGGATGAAGGGTTTGTGGAAGACGGTAGAAAAGGGAAGCAAGCAGCGGTTAGGCTAGGTCAGTTACCCAGACGGAACGAATTGGGTCACGACGGAGTACCAGCTCTCCGGGGACGGTTTTGTATTATGCGTGAGACGACATATGGTTGCCGTTCGGACCTGCTACATTGTTATTCACGAGTGTTTGCACGTTCTTGGAAGGAACGTTTACGTTTTAGAATGTACATATCTTTAGCTTCAGTTTTGTTGGTACTTCTTACATTCAAATATGTTCGTAATCCAAACATACATATCCTAATTTTTCGTTTGACAAGTTAATCTCCATTTAATTGGTCTGTGATAAAAATGTTGGAAATTTCTCTGTGACTCTTCGCGATGATCGCTCTGAATACAACGATGGTTAATACGCGATATCGTTAAATCGCAGTTTAAATAATTAAGCCTCCACAGATAAATCAAATCGTTCATATGCAAGTCTAATTTCTTTGTCGTTCCAAACTTCCAAGAAATCTAAAATAATTTTGAGATGCTTACGCGAACGATTGAAATTTTTTTCGATAGAAATAAAATTTCTGTTGAAAAAATTCAAAGATGAATATTCGCTTGAACCGTCAACGATATCGGCGATTAACGTATGACGATGTAACTTCTAATACTGCAAAAGAATTGCCAACATAAGGATAGAATACAGTTGTAAAACATATAAATTATAAAGAATGAAAAATTGGAAACACGAATAATAGGGGCTAACGTTCGCTTTCCCCGGTCTCCTCCCGCTTCCTCTTCTCCTATTAATTTCTGATTACAGGTTTTGAACGGGAAATTATCCTGTTTCGTGTTCCCGGGGTAAACAAATTCCGGTTTCCGCTCTCGAGAGTCAACCGATAAAACGTTGCAATGCTGCACTTCCGTCTAATTACCATATTTCACGTTTCGTATTCGAACTTTCAATTTGCCCAATAAAATTTTCATCGGCGCCACTATATGCATCGGCGTCTATCCTCTGGCTAAATATTTCTCCACGAAATAATTTTGACCGAACGATGTATCGTTCGGGACTAACGGTGGTCAGTGTATCTAATTTTAACGAAGCGTAGTCGTTAAACAGAACGGGTTAAATTAAGCGGTGATGCATTACGCTGCCAGTGCATTTCGATTAGATTAAGCCGCGTCTCTATGACGTTCCACAGAACGCGGTTTGGTTACAAACAATGCATCGGGGAGCAGTAGAGTGCTAATGTTTCCCCATGTTACGTGACACCGTGTCCACTCACGAGTTCTAGCAAACATTTAAATATTATGCTTTAAATTATACTACAGTTTTTGACAATTAAAACGTACAATGTAGTAGCGTCGCGTTAACCGATCAGAATCTTCGCCAACTGGCTATCGCTATACTCATTGTACTTAGTTAAGATATTCTATCAACCATCTCTAAACTGAATGAAACCAAAGTTTAACGATTTCTTTGTTCCATCCTCGATTTTCTAATATTCCAACATATCTTGAGAAACGAGAAAATGTTAGGATTCGTGTATTAACTAAGACAATTAGTACTTACTAATTCGTGCAGCGAGTCTCAGAGCAATCTGACACAATCATTTACTAACTGGTAATATTAGTCCAATAAATTATGTGTCATAGATCGTGAAAAAACTAGGATAATCGGATAGTTCGTAACTTGTGAAATTTAGTTGTGAAATTTCATTGGCCCATAAATTTTGCAGACATCTAACTAATAAGTTAATAATCTTATAGTATCAAAGTATAGAACTTAGAACTTCTTCGATTCTTACTTTTCGTATTCTTCGTAACAGAATCTACGTGAAATCATACTTTAAAGATATATAACGTGAAAAGTGTATGAAAAATCATTCACCAAACATTCGAAGGTTTTTCGACGTCAGGACGTCGGTTTGTACGACTGGGGGATCTGTTCGTATAGGGCACGTACATAATGTTGGATTTAGTGTCCGCGTTAAGGCTGTCCGAGTTCCAGGCTCGAGCTCGGAGCCGGCGAGATACCGACCGTGTATCGTGATTTGTGGACGTCAATACGGGGGTTACGCGTGACGTATCTCACCGATCATAATTACATCCTGTTACTGGAGATCCTGGCTCCTTGCTCGTCTACCTCCACGCACACTGTCTCCTCCATCGCCATAGACGTCCTTCGAGGGCCTCCTGATTTACCGACTTCCTCTCGACTATCGTCTAATGACTCAATCGCCTGTTCCGCTCTGTTGAATCGTTATATGAACACTTATAAAAAAAGATTATCGACCAACAACCGCAAGAATAATTATTTTTCAAGTAGTTTAACTTCCTTTATTTCTTTCTCTTCCAAGGGCTAAGAAAAGATCACAAGCCAATCATTGGAAGAACACTTGCCAGAAAGAAGAAATTTCCAGCTACCATAACTACTTTTACCCTTCCATAAGCAAAAACTACGAAAATACCACAAACTAATACCCGCAACAGTACCCTACAGCTATCCAACTACCTTCAGCTACACTAACGATCACTTCCTTCCTAAAAGTTGCAATTTAGTATCGCAAACTGATACTTGTAAGATCTGTTGCCTCGAAATTTGCAAACGGAAGCTTTTAACAATCTCTATCCTATCCTTCGCAGAAATTACAGTTTCGTGTCACAAACTAATGCTGTCAAAAGCACTTCGATCTCCAATTACCCTTCTCTTTGTCCAAGTATTGAAAGCAACCAGTAACCATCGACCTCAAGCATATTGCACTACCAATATACCTAACATTCTTCAGTCTAGAATTCCGTCGGGAAAAAGACACATAAAAATATTGAAACGTCGAAAGCGGGTATCGGCAGTAATCTGGAATGGCAGTCGGTCGTCACGGGTGGCCAGTAATTCGAGTCCGTCCAATTCACCACGATAATTGCATTTCGCGATATGCCGAATCAGTGGATACGTGTCCGGCTAGCCGTAAGGCATCCACGGAGCATCCGAATCCTGTCGATCCTCTCTCCGTTAACCCGGTGCCAGTCGAAGCTACCTCCTGGCGGTCAGCCTTCGATTCGCGCTTCCATCCGGCTTCGACTCTCCCTTCCCGATAATGCTGCGCCATCCCTTCGTGCATAACCTTGCATGTACATGTGCGAGTACATGCAGGGACGTTTCAGCTATTAGTCGTTGTGGAACGGCAGCTCGCCATCACGCGACTCCACCGGCGGGCTAACATCAAAGCCAAAGGCATAGTTGCACTCTGGGGACGGCTTATAACGTGGCGAAGCTGGTTTACCCGGTCGCAGTTCTCTCCCTGAACTCTCTGCTGCCTGCAGGCGGACGACGATACCAACAAGAGGAAGCTTCCTCTACTGCACCGTTGCAATTTCACCCTGAATCTCCTGCCACGAATTTCCCAATCGGAATTTACCAGAATTTCCACCCTTAATGACGCCACCTGCTCCATAGCGTACGTCTTACGTCACGCGAGGATCTCGAGGATCGTTCGTGACGGTCGGGTCTCGGGGATGGTTCGAGCTATGAACAAGGATTTACGTTTCGATGGTTTCAGGTGCCTTGGTGTTCGTATTATGGGAGTACACTTTTCCAATGAGTTTTCCTTAATTGTTCATAGATAGGATATTCATGAAATGTTGACATTTCTATGGATGGAATTAGAAGAGTAGAACTGTGGCAGAAATCCGTTTCGCCTGTCGAATACTGTAGCGAATAGTTTGGATATTTTATATATCTGTATTTGAATATTTTTCTAATACTTATCATCCATGCAACTATACTTCTTTAAATTTGTCTATGTAACTACTGTACATGAAGTTTAAAGTTTAATTGCATGAAGACTCACAATTTATTTAGAAGTTATAGCATCGCAATGCGTAATGTTAGATAAACTGGGTTTACGATGCTTCGTGTTGGATTTAATTTACAAAGTAATTTTACTAAATAACTTTATCTTCAATAGGAATGAATCTATATTTTCTACGACTGTTTCTCGGTAACTGAATTGTCCATTCTGCACACCATGCCCATTAGGCTCGTAGACCAGACAGAACGCTCATGTTTTTAATGGGTCGTTCTTGAACTCTGACGATATATCGATGTATTTAAACACGTTTTATTTTTTCATGCGGACTCGCAAACGACATTACCAGGCATATAATTTGTGTCTCTGCGTTCACGCAATCATCGTCATATTTATATTTCATGTTTCATAATTTTACGTTGCAAACACGTAATTGTCACTGTGTCACTTCAAAGCACAGGAAGTTACAAGGGGTAAACCGAAAGAGGGTAACAGATCGGGTTTGCTTTTCGAGAGGCGGGATTTTGTTCAGCGTCACTGGAGTCGAAATTTTACGATCGACATTTTACACTGTAACCTTCTTAGCCCACTTTTTTGTTACGTCAAACGGAGATATTAAATGACGGTCGGGCCAGTAAACGTTGGTAAAGGCAGCGCTATTAGTATAAATACGGTTATAATGCAGAAGTTAGGGTTGCAAAGGGTATAAACAGCCAGTAAATCAACAACTTTAACCTTTGTGCTGAAGGGACTCGAATAGAACTCGAAACCAGAACGAAAGTTTAGTACCTAATCCATCTACCGACACAAAACACCAAACCTTTCCTGGTCAATTTCAACGTGACTCCTACTCGAAATCTAAGTAGATAAAACCAAAAAACTAAACGAATCATGGAAAATGCAAGCTTTGTTTTTCTATTTTAATACATGTGTATCACCGATTCCGCTGGTACAGCTTCCATTCACATAACTTTTATTCACTCGAATACTCTTTAAACGAATTCTCAGTTAGCGATCGTCTGGCAGTATCCGTGTATACCTGTCCCTGTATTCTCTCCAATAAATCACGAAATTAACTTGCAAGGAAATATATTCATCCCTGGAGAATGAGAAACCAGAAACGAAACAGTCGATCCGCGAAAGAATCATCGTTGCCCCTCGACCTCGTGACCTCAAACCGAACAACAACAAAAAAGGGAAAGAAAGAGAAGAATGAAAGACGAAGGCAGTGCAGGTTCGAAAAGGCGAGCAAAAGCCGATCGTCTTCGCCGGTGCGAGTCTTTCACAAGGATCGCCGAATTAATCTGCCATTAATATCCGCTCGGGCACGAAAGAGCAAGCCGGTCGAGTGTGTAAAGCTTCTCTAAACAAGCGGTCGCGTAACAAATGGCAGTCGGTTCTCATTCACGTCCAGCTCGGCCGCTTTAATGCCGCGGCCATGTATGCATACGGCCGGAAGGTGATTAATGCCGAACAGGAGGGTCAAGATCCTTCACGATTAATCAAATTAAGGGGTGGAAGCGCGAGATAAAACTCGCGCCCGTGGAAAAGTCCAGTTAGACGCGTTAACCATCACCGTCTCTGTCTGTCGGCGAGGTCTCGCCCCGGTTGCTCGACCGTTGAAAGCGGACAATGAAAAATGACGAGCATGACTTATCTGTATCGAGGACTCGCGAGACGAACCACCGGCCTTGAAGGGAGGCGTGACCAACGACGGGGGTTCGTTTCGTCGTCGGGAAGCTGACCGGCCCGAAATATACAGGGTTCGTGTTGAGTAATGACTGCTCGAATTTCGCGACGTTTAAACGGTGCTTGAGAGTTTCGTCAGGGGCATTGGGCGGCAAGAGAGGCTAGCTGATGTCTGGAGGATTAATGTGCCTTCGAGCTCAATTGTTTCGTGATGAATGTTAAACAGATAGACATTAGCCGTTATTGGAAATAGGGCGTAGTTGGTTTTTAATCAAACGAATTTATTAGGCGATTTGAGGAGGAAGATTTTTAATTCGACTTCTTGTATCTTTGGTTTGATTCTGACATAAAAGTATTTCGAACGAAAAACATATTTATTACGGAAGATTTAGAATTTGTGCGATTGTTAGTGTTTGTCATGAAACGCTTGGTCGCTTCATCGTTTGATATTCTATTTTTATATTAAGTTACTAGCGTCATAAAGGTTCAAGGAATTAGCTCTTGTCTCGCGAATTCGTTTGTAATAACCGATCACATACATGGCACAAGAATCTTCTAGACGTTATCCCGACGAATTCTTTCGCATATCAGAAACAATAATTTAATTAACTGAGCCATAGTCTGAACGTGTACGTGCTTATGGTGTGTAATACTTACCATGAATATAACTCGTGTTTCTCACATTTTGATCCTCAAATTCGTCTGGCGAATCTTACAAGGTGTTAGGAAGCAAGGGGTGACCAGTGACTGATTGTATTCCGAATGTAGACGACAGCCATGGGAACGATTTACAATAAGAACAAGAAGAACATTTTTCTGAAGGAGCAACGAGAATCGAACAATTCCAACGTCAGAAATCAGTACGTGCCGAAGCTCGAAAGACCGATCTCGTTATACACGAATCTTGCAGTTCCATCAACTCGGATGACATTCCAGACAAGTCGTTGAATCGTTTCAGCAGGCAGAAATGTCGGAAGAAGTCCAGCACAGCGAGGACAGCATGTAAATGAGTAATTGTCCCGCGAGATTAGCGACGCTGATGTCCGTTGAGAGGGTCTCGTCATCTCGTTCTAAAAGAATGAAATAAAAGGAGAAAAACGGCGAGCCATGACTTATCTGTATCGAGGACTGTGCAGCACGTTCTCTCGAGCGACGAGAGGCGTGACAATCGTAATCCCGATTCGTTCGAGGTACTTGAATGGGAAACGAAACTGGACACTGGTCAGCGAAAGGTTGCAGGGTGCACGGATGAAGATCTTCGTGCAACGTGGCCACCATTGAAGGTCTAGCCAACGGTGATCGAAGATTAATGGCGGCTCCCGACCGTCCCACGACGATTTGTTATGTCCAATATCTCGCTATTAAGGACGGCTTCGCTGCTGAATATCCTGTTTCTTCGCTGAGATTCGCCACGATTTATTATTAAATGCACGTGTTTTAAAAGATTAGTTTCGTGCAGAAATATCTTGTTCGATAGTAAAACTACTGATCTTTAATTGGGACTTGAATGTATATTGTTTTGTATATCGTGCGTTATAAGTATTAGGATATTTACTAATTATATTTATTGGGAAAACGTCAAATTTTACTTTATTTAGCTTTTTAGATTACAGCGTTACGATAGATGCGCGTTGTGGTAAATGAAACATCTGAAGAGCGAAATGCATACACTTGCAAAGGATCACGCAACCGCTGTAATTATATAGTGCGATAATATGTTTATAATAAGATGTCTGGGGAATAAAAATAGTGAAAAGTATTCAATCGATACTTAAATACTTATAGCCGATAATGTACGTGCTATATGTAAATGATAATAATCAAAGTAATACGATGAGGTACGCGTTAATCATATTTCTCCATCTTAATAAAAGTTGAAATTAATTTGATCAAAATTACCTGGGTATTAGAAAATTGTAAAAGCAAAGAACTTGAAATTTGTCATTTTTATGGGTCTGATGGTTTCTCCTGTTTACTATATAATTTAAAGCAATTACATCTCAACCGCCTTTCAACTCGGAAAGCATTACACGCAACATTACACGGCAATAACCATCGTAAGCGAAAGATCTAATCTCCTCGAATTTACGTTGCTTTTAATTCAATATCCTTCCTTATAAACACACGCTAGAAATACATCAACCCTGAACAGTGGAACGCATCATCCTGCGCAGATTCACGGACCACCCCTTTCGTTCTGACGTGAAGCTCACGCGGTTTACGAGATTGAAAAGACTGGCCAGCCACGATGATCCCTCGTCGCTCTGCGAGATCAGGTTCCTCGACTACGATCGGTTCTCGTAACGAGTTCATATCTTGCGCATCGTTTGCCTCGAACAGAGGCAAAGCCCGTTCCCAAAACGGGGAACGAATCACGATGTTTCGCGATTCTTTCGAAACTGCACACCTGACGATCCACAAGGGGAAGAAGGATCTTTGAAGATTCAAATACGCGATCATCGAGCCTAGATATATCGCAGACTGTTCTGACCAACGAAACGAGTCACAACAGAGTTTGATCGTAATAGAGATGTTGAGTGTAAAGAGCGAAAACGATCATTGACCGATGAAAAAAGGATCGGAACGCGCTGTGATTTTAGAGGAATTTTTAAGCTGCTTCTAAGTGGTCACAGCAAATTCTAGTATGCTATACGAAAATACCATAAAGATTTGTGATCGTTGGACTGTGTATTCTTATGCGTTCATGGAAAAATCGAAGATGCAAAAATGCTCGGAATACACGTGATACGCAAAGATATATAAAACTATGGTTAGTTCAAAGGACAGTACCGTTCATAATATTTAACACGTACAACAATTTTCCATCTGGGTTGCATTTTTTAAATTATTTCCATCGAAGTATGAATTTACATAAATTTAGTGTTCTCTTTCATAAACGGCTAATCATCGGTTTTTCACCGGTGGCCTTCGCATGTGAGATAGCGGATTCGATGTAACGTACGCGTATCAGTTAAAAACGTATTAGCTGAGATAAGGGAAACGAAATTAAGTAGAACGATAGAAAATTCGTAGTACGTTCGATGGAGAGGACGTTTTTCACAACGAAGAGGGTGACGGTGGTGACATAGAGGGAGAACGCGGAAGCGTAGTGAAATAAAGAGATGCGGAGATACAGAGGGGTAAAGAGGAGTAAAGCGGGGAGGAGTATTCGCAAACACGCGAATTTCAAAAGGCACTCGACTACGCGATGTCCCCGGCATAAGCGACGGGGACCTTTGACGACGTATGCAAATACAGATCGAGCATGATAAATTGCTCTTGTCAAGACACCCGGTATTTCGCACGAGCCCATAGAAACCCGTTTCCATAGGGAACGGATTCCGCATATAATTTCGTCGGCGACGGTTGAGGCTCGCAGCAACGATTCTCTTCTCTTTCCCCGTGTTCTTGTTCCGGCCGCGCTGTCTCTCGGTTTCCGGTGGAAACTTTCGCGAGATCCGTCTCGCCCGATCGAAACGCCTTTCCTCTTCATCCCTTTACGACGCTCCCCTTTCCTAGGCCGGCGTTATCGTCGACGCCGAATTTTGATGGAAATGTCGCGACACGTGCACCTAAATGTAGTTTCATGGCAATACCATGGTAGCTGATCGAATATTGCTGTAAACGAAGAAAAACACTCGCGTTTGGGAATTTATTAAATTTTTATTAAATTCATTAAATTTATTAATATAATTCTTCTTGGTTAAGATAGAGGTAACTGGTTTATTAGACACGTGGTTATTTTTATTGCGACGCTGTGAAAGAAGAACGAAGGAACTTAATCCTAGAAGATCTGAAATTCAGATTGCAATATGAATATGCGGCATATTACCATTATGAAGAAATATGCCGAATATTATACCTTTTCTTGCGTGAATTGTTCCTTTTAAACGAAAGAAAGAACCCTTGCTATATATATGTTTTGTATATAGCTTTAGTTTCGAAAGACAAAAGAATTACAAAATTATTGAAAGGACATAATCTCGAGATAAGGAACTATAAACGAACCCTATTGGGATCCGCATGAAATCTTCAAACTCATAATACGAGTAAAATTGTAAATGTCAACTATATAAATTGATCATTGTACGTGCAATCCCAGTGTTGAAAAGAATTGCTTATAAATTAGAGAATTCGAAATTATACTTAAAATATCCGTTGTGTGTACGTTGAGGAATCAACCCAAACATATTTCCACGATAACGTCAGAAATAATATCAGATCAACATAATGCTTATCGAACGATTCAAGTTTCTCTTCATCCCCTTTCCACGTGTTCCTTTTTCTTTCCGTATAACACAAAGCTTCTACAGTCCCAACGTCCCTTCAGAGTCGTTAAAATCGCGCAAGACTTATCTCAGAGACTTGTATATATACCTTCTGGGAAACTAGTTCGACTCTCGTCAGAGAGACGAGAGACCATTGGACGGAAGATTTATGTCGCGTTTAACACGGCTGCGCCTTTTGTCGAGGCAGTGGCAACATCACGCCTTCACGACTCCGACAGGGGTTACATCTATCTCGCTGTCATATCGCGTTAATGCAGCATCTCCACCGGTCGCGAGGTTGCTCCACGATTTCGTGGCTAAATCGTCTCATTAACGGGTTTCGTGGGGGGTCCCAGCTCATTTGCATCACACTCGCCCTTTGGAACCGGTCCAGCGACACCGTATTAACCCACTGAGACTGTTTTTACGACTGAATATTTGTTTGTCGTCTGGTGAAAGATGCTGCCTGTCAGCCTGGGAATGATCTTTGTTCCCTGTTACCTGGCTCAATACATTTCTTGTAACGATTTAACAAATTTCAGACGCTTTGCAATCTTGATGTTTGCAGGAATTGTCGTGCACTTGATGTTTCCTTAACTATCTTATTGAGAGTCAGAGATTTTAAGTTTTAGAAATCTTGGAGTTTTATATTATATTAGGTCGTCCGAAAAGTTTCTTTCGTTTTATGAGGAAATAATGGACGTACAATGTTCTTTTGTTTTATATTATTTTGTCGAATTACGTACGATCCATTTTGTTTTGTTGAGATTTGTATGAAGGTGCACTGTTGTAAAAAACACTTTACTTTCCGGACAACCTAATATTACGAGTTTCGTTATTGCTCCGGTTTCAGTTACTGTGAGGTATTGTATAAGAAATTTAGTACAAAGCGTTTAGAATATAAATTTATTCTTAAAATAACAAACGTTGTAGGTGGAAAATATTTTAAAGAAATCTATTAAATAAGCTCCAAGGGAATTTATTTCCAATATTTATCCTAACAGAATATTTTTCCCTTTCGCAATGAGATATATGTTTATACTTTCCTTGGAATATTTCTTTGCGTTTCTTTTAAAATATTTTTTTTCATAGAAGTTTCTGCAAAATTTAAAAGAAAGGTACGCGATAGAAATATTCTGAAATTCTATTCATTTCCGAAAATATTCGTTTGATATAAATTTGCTTTGAATATACCTGATCCATGTGATTATTTCTAACATTTAATATATGCATTTATTCATCTGGTATATCTTGTGCTCCTCTTTACCATACGATTCAATTACCATTTTCCACGAGCTTCTTCCTCCATTTGGAGACCTACGTGCACTTAATCGCGGCGAAACGCGTTTCCGATACGGCCAGAGCTCAGTTCCCCTTAATTTCGACGAAGGCAGACGTGATGCACTGATTTTCCCGACTCTCCAATTTAATCAGTGACCGTCGACGGTCCGTGAGGGCCGATGCAACGAAACCGGATCTCGAACTTCTGATGGAAATGCAAATGTCATCCGTCCGTCTGTCCAATCTGAAATTAGGCTTTCGTGGTCGGGAAATTTTCGTTTCTGGAAATCCACGTTGTCTCTTCGTTCAACACAACAACGAAGATTAAACTCGAATCAATTTTCAGTTTCGTAGATTCTTTAAAAATTTCAATTCTTTAACCGCAATTTATAGAATATTTCATACTTTTGATTTATCCCTCGCTGAATGACGAATCGTGCTTTTTGACAAGATCAGATCTTTATTTATCAGCACATAATCGTTCAGAATTTACAATTGGAAGTGAGAAATATTGCAGAAACTGAACGTAGAAATTTTCTAAAATAATATCGTGCAATAAAATATTTCATTCCAATTCTGTCCAAACAGAAAAATAAAAATCTTAAAAGATCCAAGAATTACTTTGCAATGATCTTTCTGAAAGGAATGTTATCTATTAGGTTTATGTCGAACCTGAACTTTCCAATCGCGCGCTCTAATTGCTCAGCAGTTCCTGTTTATCCGGAGATACGCAGAATACTTCTACATATTTCTTAATCTCTAGCTAGGGCATTAACATTAATCAGTCTGATCGTTAACATTAATCGGTTGATATTACCAGCCAGCTAATCGAGACAGTTCGATCGCTGGTCTCGGGTCACCGACGTGATCCACGTCGCCAGAAACGCGTTCATCCATCCGGCAAAGGCGAGACGATCGCTTGGAAATTGAAGCCGCAGAGGCGGAGTCCTCGGTTGACTCACTGGAAACCATGCACCCGAGATTGGCTTCGCGGAAACGCGATCTCTGCTCGAGAGACGACCCCTCTGCCTGTTAACAGTCTAATTAAGATGATAACCTGTTACTAGTGATAACGAGGCTCGCGAACCTGCATCGTACGCGTAAACGGTGGAAACAATTTCGACGGATGAAATAGAACACCGACGCGATGGCTTAAAACTGTAGAAACCCGTGGGTGGCAGACCGTTTCCTTTTGGAAAAGGATCGTCTTGTTGTTTGTATGAGAGTTTCATTAGGAGCCTGAGAACGCTTCGTCTGCGATCGTTTCCCTAACGATTCGCGTAATTAAGTCGGCTACGAGTATTCGTGCTTTGGAAGTTAAGCTGGAGCTTTGCTTTCTTTCGAAAAATATTTCAACGAATCGAACTAAAAATCTTCACATAAATTCATTTAGCTTGGTTCAAACGTTTCTTCAATTTAATTTTGGATTTCTTAAAAAACATTCAACTAATAGATAAACATAAAAGAGAAGGTGGAATGAATCGGATAGAAAGTTTCTTCCTTTTTCTCAGTTAACTTCATTCGAAGTAAGCTTCTCGAGCCTGGCTTTGTTCAAATATTTTTCAGAAAATATTCCATTAAAATTTGATCAACAATGAAATCAACTAGATATAAAGACATATTTTCTCAAGTAAATTCACTCCATTGAAAATGTTCTCCATCCTCTAACCTTTCGCCATTCAGTGTATCCTTTTAAAATTCCTATCACCGCGAGTCATCACAAGTCTGAATCCTTGTCATACTTCATCGTCTTATACAATCACGCTTTGAGCTTTCGGCTTCCTGCTCTTCTCGTGGCTTGTACACGGCCAGAGACAAAATCGTCGAAAGAGACGAGCTATCAGCGAAGCATGAAATCATTAAACGTCGGCAAAGACCGAACTTGCAGGGAATCTTACTTGGCGCCATGATTCTCTGCAGCGCTCGTTTTAAATGAATTTCCCAGAACGCAGTTTCCATTCAGTGCGATAAAGACACGTCGACGTTAGTTTCCCCCATGCAAGATCGAGTTATTCGCGCGACGAAAGACCATGCAACGTCATTATCGGCTGTTCGAAACGAACAACCTACTCGTCGTCCCTTTTCACCTGACAAATCAGCGAAACCGGAACGACGAGACTCTCGAACGCGAAACTTATCGTGTATAACGACGTTTTCCAAGTTGAAAAGCGCGGATAAAAAGGAGACCGTGCGAAGGGTAGAAACGAATCCCCATTCACAGAGTCGAGATGGGTTCTTTGGAATCTTTTCTAATCGCGTGTGGCGTTGGTCAGATTTCTAGCCGTTTGCACGAGATTTTCAGAATGTCCTGGGGTATCACGAGAGGGAGTTTCATACCGTTGATAAACGCGGTTGGGTAGGTGTCGTCGGAGAAAATAGGGTTGCAAAAGTGGAAGTTAATTGGGTCTGCGTGGAGAAACCGGAGAATATGTCGTTCCAAGGGTGTAGGAAATCGTGTTCGCTAGTGATGGAGCTTCAAGTGTACTTATGGCGAGGATGAGAGATTGAAATATAGAAAATCGAAAGGTAGATACCTTTCCTGGTTTGTTTCAAACTGTAGTGTTTGAATTATTAACGTCAAACATTTTTCATACAATGTGCGACAAAAAATGAGATTGTGCCTGTACCTTCTTTTATTAAACAAATTCAGAAAAATTCGACCAAGATCGTCTCGATGTAGTTCTCTTTCGACTTGGCACGCAGCCGTATGCACCATCGTATGTCAGCGTTCAAAACGATTTCGGCAAATCATTTTCTGCGATGCAGATTGAGAAGCGTCTTTTTTGCTTTTACGCTTCTTGTCGATGAAAAGTGATCCTTTGATTCAGAAACACGCGCACGAGACATGCAATTTCCATCGTAGGTTTGTCCAGTTTAATAAGAAACTTGATGTTTATTCGTTGTTCAGTTTTCTTATCCGACATTTTTCAACCAAACGCGCCTATAAATTGAAGATGCGTCCACTTGTACCGAGTGCAGCGATCGAGCTGATTTTTGCAACATTGTCGCTTGACAAGAGATCTTTGATAGTCGCCTTCTTCATTTCTCCCCTCCAACTGCTTCCAGAGCTATAAATTCAGTCTCGTCTTTTTTCTAGCGTCGCACATCGTAATATCGACTTCATTGTAAGAATCGCAAAGAAAAAGGCTCTCGAAATCGGTTATGATCCTCAATTAAATTTCATTTATGTTTCTTAAAACATTTTCTGCCTTCCTTCGATCAAATATCAAATCTGTTAATATTTTCATATATTCAATTTCATATCCAATTACAATGGAACCTGGATAAGTCGAACCTCTATAAGACTACAATTTTGTTCATTCCCTTGCGCTCCGCTGCGAAAACCTACAGAAGTCGAAATAAAACTTACATTGACTCGAATTATCTGCCACGTGTCCAAATACATTACTTTACCTCTGTAACTCGAGTTTAGAATGGTCAGACTTCTACAGGTCCTCTGTAAATTTACTCCTGTAAGTGGAACTTTTATCGCTGCTGCCTCTGCAGCTCGTAGTGTACCCATAGCTATGCTCCAGCTGTTAGGATTGTCTCGAATAATATAAAACGAAAAACATAAGACGACACAAGCCGTATCAGAACTGCTTTGTCCTTCGACCACGCGCATTCCATAGAAGCTAATCGATTTTCATCAGTCGAACGCACAATTGCTATCATCTCCCGCGTCTTTAACTTTTGGAGTTATGTATGCTGAATAAAATGGGTTCTAAGAGGAAGCTCAAAATACTGAGACTTTTTGATTACTGAGATTTGTGCCTTCGTACAAAGCCTCTGCATGTCGATTCTCTGCCTTTCGATAAATCGGAACCTTTACAAAATCGGTAATTTTAGTTCTTCCATTGAGGTTCGAGTTATCAAGGTTCGAGTTATCAAGGTTCGGTCTTAATGAGACGAATCGTAGAAATCTAGCTTTTCTCAAATCCTTATGCTTCATCAATTCATCGAGTAATATTTTCTAACCATAAAAATTTGTCTGCTTTCAGGAACGAACACAGGAACGTCACATCGACGTGGTGATTTCTCGTTGCCTAAATTCAAACAACATCGCATCCAGCGCGTCTTTAAAGCGTTCAGTCGATCCATCGGCAATTTTTCATGCGATTCCAATCCACGAGGAAAGCGCGTCTGGCTGACGACGCGGAGGCGGCCCATGCGAGCCGGCCCGCACAAAGGCGCATCCTCGCGAGGAAATTTATCGCGACGGGACGACGTTTCCCGTGAAAAGCGTCGAAGAAAGAAGATAGAAACGAGGCGAGGAGCGCGGAGAACGCAGCAATCTGGTGAATAGGCGCGCCTTCCAGAAGCGTCGCGAATCAATTCCCGGATTGACTCTGCACCAGGTTGCCGCGCCGATTTTTCAGCTTTCTCCAGGCGGAAAACTCGCACGTCTCGTATCCATGGCATATTTGCCTGGTTACTGAATGGAAAATGGATCGACAAGAATGCAATATCGGAACTCGCGAACAATCGTTCGATGTCAGGTAATAGAGACGATATCGATATGCCAAGAATTTTTGTTACCTTTGATCGTTGAGTGAAGCCCTTCGTGTTTAAGGTATTTATTTATTTAACGATTATTTAACGTGCTTGACTATTATTATGGTTACTATAGTGATCGATACTGGACTTGTCATTGGCGATTTGCAAATTAATTAAAATATTTGAATTAAAGAAACGTTGATGGAAATTCAGTAAATCTTTGATACTTTTGATATCATTTGATCAATCATTTTGATTTAAAATGCTGTAGTTGCATCTGTTATAAAATATTTGGCAAAAGTGTTCGTGTACCCTATCTCAATCAACATAGATCATATCTTCTTCTACAAAAATACTTGAACAACTAAGAAGATAAAGTTTTGCCAAGTCTTATTATTTCAAAATATATCTAGATTACGTTAATACTTTGACTGCCACGTTGATCATATATGACCGGCCACGGTTTCTCCTGTGACGCTACGGTGGTCATTGGTGACCGAAGCGCTTGAACTTCTTGCAATTGTAAAAATTGTATGAAAATTAACAATTAGGGCATTTTAAATATAACCGATAAATAGAAAATACTTTGAAATAAAAAGTGCCCCATTGAACAATTAAACATTTTTATTAGAACATCAATAAAAAAAAAAATGAGAACAAATCTTGCAGCTAACAGTGCATTGCGTTTGCATCCATATCTCTGAGGGGTAATCTACGAATATTATTATAAACACATCTTAAAAAATAAAAGTAGATGCTGCTTTATAATCATATAATTGAAGTTAGAAGCGTGCACATATATAGAATGAGCAAATACTGTTTATTAATATCTTCTACACGTTTTGCTTACGACGAAACAACGAATGCGAATGGTTTGTCGAAATAAACGAAGCATTGTTGTAACATGTCGCTATTAACTGTTACCAAGGCGCCAATAAGATAAAAAATCCATTGGGGAAGAATGTTGTTTTACATCACCAACTTATTATTATTTTGCCATTATATGCTTTGAATAATAAAAATACTCCCGAGGCGTCCTGAGCGAAACGTGTGATTTCGGCGTGGCAGTCAAAGTGTTAATATTTTGCCTGTAAAACAAATGTTGAAATAAGCGACTCTACTGTTTCGTTATGAGTAAGATAGATCAAAGATTAAATAACAGTTAGTTGAGGCGTTAGGATTTTGTTTCGTGAGTCGGTTAGGATAATCGAAGGTTTAGTGATCGTACGGGAGCTCGTTTATCGATGGACGAATGTTCGCTGGTTGTATTAACGTGGAGACGAAAGCTTGTACACGATTGGGCGCAACAAATGAACGCGACAAAGGGAATCGAACGGTAGAACGATCGCGGCAAATTGGTTTGACAACAATGGGATTTATTGCTGCGATCGGCCGCTACGAAAGATGATTGATATTGTATCCGCTTTTTGAGCGTGGATCGCCGATTGGAGTACGTGCAATGATTAAAGCGATTGATGGGTGTACGGTGCGCGAATGAGGAAGAGAAACGGGGTGTCGTTGCTGAATATTTCGGACGAACGTAGAAGAATTTATACGTAGTGCGCGTTACATCCGAACAAACGTCAATCAAATAGAAGATATTTTTTAGACAATACGGATAACTTATTTGAGAATTAAAATGGATTTGTCTTCGTAATTAATTGGTCGTGAATCTCTGTGCAACTTTGTATTTTATATGCGTCCTATATATCTTTCTACTTTTATATTTTCTATTAATCATGAACATCCGCGGTCTACTAATTAATACCGTGATTCAATAAAAAATAAGCAGCTGAAAGTTGTGTTATATAGAAGTGTAATATATTTCAATACCCGTTAATTACACTAGGGATAAGACGAATTCTACGTATAAACACGAAAAGACAATAGGTTAATTCAACTATCGTGAATAATTTTGCCACCCCATGAGAATCAGCAATCGGCTAATAACCCATTACCTTGGTAAATTATTCCATCCATTCCCCTTTTATTCGTCGAGCAGAAAAGTTGAGAGATCGGATAGCAACGCCGATGACACGAAACGTAGCGAGCAAACTTTCCACCCCTTTAGTCGGGGGACGTGATTTAATATTCCTTGCTTATAAAACGTTCCCCTTTCCGTCGTTCAGCCAATGATCTAATAGGAAGAGCATGTCCATTAGCGGTGGCTTCGTTAAGAAACAAAAGAAAAAAAAAGGTAAAAAGAAAAAGGGAACGATGTTTTGTACGGGACAAATGGATGGGCACGCGCGAACGTGGAAACTTAACGCGTCTCGCGCAAATCCAGAAGTGAAAATTCCCGTGAAAGGTTCTTTGATGACGTCGTGAACCGAACAGAGCAAACGGGAGATCTCTGGTGGAATCAATTCGCAGATCGGCGCTTGCTTTCATTCCCATCGTCCGCTTCTCTCTGCACAAACGATCACTGCCAGGATCGTATTCGGCGCTCTCTTGCCTCCTTTGAGCAATGCCCAACGGTCGATCAAGCTGGCAAATCGTTTTCATAAGCAGAATCAATTAAGCTACTCAGCGTTTCGCTTCAATTGGTGAAGCTTTAAATCCACGAACACGGACATTTATCTCGAGGATTTGACTAATTGAGTATTAGGTAACGTAAATTGATTCCAAGACTTAGGTGACATCTTGTTACCGTTGGTAGATTGCTAATATTTCTTCTTTTGATATGTATCCCGAAGGATTCGAGGCATATGCTATTTTATGGAACAACCACAAGTATCGCAAAAATAATACATTTCGGAAATGGGGGACTGAACTTCGAACTGAGGCTCGTTTTTCCGAAATTAGTCGGCACATATTTCTATAACAGAGAACTTTATTCTCAACCTATTTCCGTTATCTGGAAGAACAAATTCCGCGATGATATTTCAAGTAAGTAGTATATAAATTATAATAGAAAGTATGTATGCAAAATCTAAAGCGTAAATCTACTTAAACTTAATCTACTCGATTTATCTGTTTAAATGTAAATTTCGCTAAATGAACCTATTTAATTAAGAATGATAAATGCCAAAACTCGTTTCATTTATCGAAGAACTAAATAGATAGTCTTTGAACTCGGTCTGCCATTATCCACGTGTCGTAGATACATTTCTGAAATTCTAAAACTTTCTACGAATTACATCAATTTCAATCGCCCCTTTTTCAAACATCCTCTCATTAACTCACCGTCTCAAAACCCATAATCCACCCTCTTGGATACCCATAACACTTTCCAAACAAAAAAGCCGCCTGACATTCACGCTCGCCTAAACACAGCCCTGGGAACGCGTCTTCTACCTCGGTAGAACAACGGCTTCGCACGTGGACTCGCAAAATACGATTACACCCTCGTGGAACGCGCGATGTGGTGCACAGGCCTTCAGAGTTCAGGAGTGCACCCTTTGGCAGGGCATCGCGTCGCCGAGGAAGAACTGCATTCATGCAAAGGATGGGGGAGAGAGGGTGGAAGAAGGGGGAGGAGAGTAATGGTGGTGGGTATCACAAGGATCGGGCCTCCTTCCTCTTCCAGTTCTCTCCCTTTCGAAGGCCGGTTTCAACGTCAGTCTCTCCCTCCTCCCACCATCCCTTCCATTTTTTCACCTCCCTTTCTCTCCCTTCATCTTTCCCTCCTTTTCGTTCTCTCGTTCCCTTTTTGCCGTCAGGGACAGGACGTTGACCTGACCTGGTGAAACACATACGGAGGTCCTTACACGGACTCTGAACCGCGTGGAACGCGGTGCACGCTCGAGAGAATGCACGATGCAATCTCGAGGAGAGGGATTTTTACATCAAGTTCTGGTGAAGAGAGAGAAAGAGAGAGAGAGGCAGAGAGAGAGAGAAACGAGAGTGAAGCACGGTGGTAATGGTTGGCTGGTAATGGTGGTGGTGGTGGTGGTGTCGCGTTACGACGATGCTCCGGTGTCGTCGAAGCTGCTGAAACGTCACGCTGCTGGAAAACCAGCCAGCGAGAGAGGAGAGGATCAGCGAACGAGGAGTCGAGATTCCCGTTGTGGGAGCCTCTCTCGTTTCCTCTCCCTTCTGCCTTTTTCTCCCGCTTCGTCTCCCCGTAATCTCGTGGCCTCTCGGTCGCGCGATCGCGGCTTTTACGCCTTTCAAACAGCCGGTTTATTTGCAGCGCACCGTGTACAGGACGAGGCTATGCAAATTGTACGAGAGCAGGTCGCTCGTGCCCGCGGCCTCGTCACTCGGCGTCCTTTGAACCTTATCGAAGCGACTGGACCGAGCCGAGAGTCTGAATTATTCAGAGGTCGCTCGATGGAACGATTCGTCTTCGGGGGTTGGAGATTTGCGTGGACGCTCCTAGCGAAGACACTTGAGAACGTTTCCCTTTTCAATTCTTTGATCCTGCGGTGTGTGTTTTATGCTCCGGGTTCCAGATTTCCAGACTGAATTGTGGATTTCGCAATCTTAAGATTTTAAACTTTGCGATTCAGAGCTTTGAACTTTGAATTCTGCGTTTTAGATTCGGTGTTCCGTGTTCTGAATTCTAAATCCAACATTCTGATTTCCAGATTCTACAGCTTTCATTTTAGGCTTTCGCTTTCCGGCTCTACATCTCGGCCAGTGAACTGTGAATTGTGAATTACCTTCGTGACAACATATGCTGTAATTTTCATCGTCGAGTATTTACACCCAATCCACGTCCCCCCATTTACCGCGTTCCAAATTTACACCGAGCTGTCCACGTGTTTTCGTTCTCGCCAATCTCGATACCGCCGATATCAATTATCCCCCGTCAGCGGGCGGTTCGCGTTTTTGATCGCCGACTCACCCTGCGCGCGGATCAGTCGCGACCGATCGACTCGGATGAAAGGGATGGAGTCACAAGGGGCTAGAATTCCGCGTCGCTACGCGTTATCGGTTGAAATCGTATCGGGCGGAATCGAGATTTCGCAACGCGTCAACGATACTGCGTGCCGCGCGCATTCGAGTGCATTGATCCGGTCAATGCAGGGCGGCTCGGTGAATGCGTTAAGTGCAGTCTTATATGGGAAAAGTGGGGAAGGGTGCACCGTGTGCACGGAATGGTGTGTAGCTCGCCTAGGGAAAGGGGTTGCATAGAACCTCGGTGAATCGAAGGGAGACAGAAAGAATCTTCGTAAGAGCGAGACGAAGGAAGAGGGAGAAAGTGAGGGAGAAAAATATACCGAGTGCGAGGAGAAAAAAGATCAGAGAGAGGGAGAGGGAGACTGAGTAGGGAGGAGAACGCCATACTTTATGAATACACCACCATTCACCCCAGTTATTACTTCCTATACAGGCTGATCCTCGTCACCGGTGCGCAATACAGCTGTTGTTGATATGACAGAAATTAGCGATGGAAGTGTTAGGTGATTGAATTATCATGGCTATAAGCTTGTTTTTATTTGTTGAAAAAATATTGAGAGCAAATTTCACATATCTTTTCGTGTGTTTCTATAGTCTAGCTAAGAGGAGACGAAGAATTTATTTCGATTCTATTTTTCAAATTTGTCATTCCTATTAGTTTAAACAAATGCAGATTGGTGGATCGTGTCGAGACCAGATAAACTAGATAAAAGTACGTAACAGAATTTCTATTGATTTTATTTTTCAAGTTGTTGGTTTCTATCAGTCGAAACAAACGATTTTACCTGTTAGTTGAAGAGTACGGGAACAAAGTAACTGAAGTATACACGGTATAGTTCACTTTTCAAATTCTTGGCAACACGAAGAAACTACTTCGCTTTGCTAACGAGGGGCGCCTAGTATTAAAAGGTTCTTAGCTCTTGAAACTTCTAACTTAAAGGAGAACACGGTAATCTCCAGCCTTTCGTTTGTCATCTTTCTCCAAACATCTGAAATTTGTCCTCGTCGCAGGAATCACCCTGTACACTCTACACCAACTTCTCTCTTTGGATTCGCACGTACGCAAGAGCACACGGCCACAGGCTCACGAGCGCGCGCGTCGTAAAAAAAGATGCAAATACATCGTCACCACGCGTGCATTGATAAACATTCTATGTATGGAAATAACACACGTGCGACCCCTTTGATGCGTTGCGGTCGCGAGCCCGTAAACATGTTCTTACTTCCTGATCCCGCTGCGTTCGCCTTGCGGCTCCAAGTCCGTGCACCGTTTCTCTCTTGATCAATGACTCCCTTCTGGAGTGTTTTCGTTATTCGAAATCGTTGGCTGGAAGACGCAGAGTTTGTTAGCTTGTTGAGTAGCCGACCACTTTACCTGTCCTTCGTCTCGTTATTGTACACCTCTGCTTGTGCTTCGTTTCGACGTTACCGTTGTTTAGTACCGGGCACCAGGTGTTTAATGGAAGCAGGGCTTGAGATTTTAGACATTTGGGAATTTCCACATACTCTGGTTAAATTAAGCTCGAGTGCGTCCTCGATTGTCGAGTAAATCGAGCACAGCTTGATTCATTTTTGTCGTTGATTTTATTGGTTTTGATTTGTTGCTTCTTTCACAGTTACTGAACTGTCTGAGTCATTTTTCATATTGTCGTATTTAGTCAATTTTAACTGTACTTGATGGGGAGACTTTTATAATTATGGGATTCGAAATTAGTGAAAACTAATCAATTTCGATTCTAGTTCCTGCAATAGAAATACATTTACAATACAGATTATTCTTGATAGAATTGTTAGATACAATTAGGTACAAGAGATTGACAGAGAGAGAGAGAGAGTGAGAGTGACAGATTAATTTACTTCCTTTGATTAGTAAATTAAAACATCTCTTTAAATTTCAGGAAGATATGAAAGCATCGTTGTTCGTAATTTGTCTAGTTTCCATTGTATGATAAAAGTTTTCTTGAAACATTGAACGTTCTTTTTGTTAATATGAGAATGAGATTCGGGTATAGAAATTCAACGACCGCATCAGAGTTAATATCGATACTTGCAACCCTTCAAAAAGATAAAAATCTCAGACGTCTCCGACGTAGATGTCAAAGAATATCGGATAAAAGGATTGAAACGTATGAAATATTCGGGGCATCATTCATGGATGGAATTTCGCATTCCAACCAAGGTTCGCGTGCAAAATCGTTGCTGCCGGTATTTCTTCGCTCGTCTAATCGTCTGACAGAACGATGAATATTTCAAGAAACTCCCGTCGACGAGACGTTGATCGCAGTCAATAAATAACGAAACGCTTTCGTCCCGGGTCAACCAACTCTACCCACAACCCTTAAAGCGATCCCCTTTATTCACTCTAAAAAAACGCGCCCTTTTCATTTATGTCGCGCATCGCTCTCCCTTAAAATCAGCTAACTACTGTCCAACACGAAACCAAAAGCGAATAAAAGGAAAAAAAAATTACTTTAACCCCGAACACACGCTTGCAAGCTTGCGTCGAGCGTTCGCGCGAATTCAATCATCGCAACTTGGTCGCTGTAAATCCGCGACAGGGCGTGCAATTCCATTCTGTTATTCAACTTTGTGCCCGAATCCCGATGATCCCATCGATCCGTCGATCCAGGTCCACGCGAACCCGCGAAATTCGAGGCTGGATTTTATCGACGGCTCGCGGGGACGTCGAGCGGGATCGCCCATGGCGTAGGATTAACAACCGGATAATGAAGTCAGTGTTTCATGCCCTGTGAAATTGCGCTCGGTCCGCTCGCCATTCGATTCTCGCTTTGATTGCGCTATGGGCGAAAGCGCAATGCCCATAAACCGGTCCAGCGTTTAGCACCATCGCGAGAGTGGCCTTCCCTGTGGAAACCGCCACCGCTAGAGCGCACAGCGCCCCTACCACCGTACCGTTGGATTTTCCGCGGCCGAATTTCCCCGGCTTTACCAGGCCAGTCGCACGCGGACGCATTTCGAAACGATGCGAACCATCGTTTCGCTTTTACGGGCCTTTCACGCTGTATTGCGCTCGGCTACCCAATGTGTTTTTCAAAAATTCCCGCTAAAACCAGCACCACTAACGGATGGCCACTGCTGGAATGCAGACCTGCTTCCCCAGGTTGCTATTCAGCAGGGATTGTCTCTTGTTCCGTGTGTTTTTGGAGCTTCTTTTTTTCATTTTGCATGTTTGATTTGTCGTGGTTAATTTCGGATTATTTTAACTCGTATTTAAAAAGCTAATTGCGGCGGCTGTTTATAATTTGATTGTAGTTATACATTTTCGTAACAAATAACATTTGCGTATTTATATGAAATTAAAGTTTGGCATAAAATAATCGATTTTATGTAGGTGTTAAAAATGAAAGGCATGAAATGAAGTATAATTCTCTTCAGTATAGAAGATGTTTATCATGGTTTATAAGCAACGCGTTAATTTTATCCTATCGTGTTCGTTATAAAATTATAGGTAATGTCTCGTATAGGAATCCACTGTACACTGCAATCTTTAAAGGCCTCCTAATTTTTATCCCCACTTGTACAATGTTTTACTAATTAATAGCATTAATAAATTGAAGGGTTTGCACATTACAAGTTATAAACTTCTCATTGATTTTAGAACTTCTTGTCAAATTGGATAATCAGATAACCAGCAAACATTATAAAATTTCATATAAAATTCATATGTTCTACAAGCAATTTTGGTAGTATCGTTCATGTTTATTAATGTTGTTAACTTGTAACTTGAGACTTGTAAAATTTCACTAACGACATTGGTTCGATTGAAGGTAACCCTAGTGGTTATATATACCATGTACAGAAAGGTTTTGTATCATCTCATCTATATATTTTCTATCATATATGCATTTATTAGGTTGTCCGAAAAGTTTCTTTCGTTTTATAAGGAAATAATAGACGCACAATGTTTTTTGTTTTATATCAGTTTATTGAATTATGCACGAACATAATAATAGAAATAGAACGAAATAGATGATACCTAATTCAATAAAATATTATAAAACAGAAATTCTTGTTCGTCCATAATCACCTTATCAAACGAAAGAAACTTTTCGGACAACCTAATAATTTCTTTCGTTACTCAAATTCGCTAAATTTTCCTCTTGTCGTGTTCAATATAAACGACCATCTATTTACCACCAACGATGTAAAATTCCGCGCAATGTAAGTTCAAAGCCGATACACGTTCGTTAATTCAATATCCCGTTGACCATCGATCAACGCGTCCCGTTTCCCAATTAAAATAAGACCGGGTTGATTTTCATGTAAATTCGAGAAATCCATAATGCGGGGGCGGTTTTACCCGAACCGTTCAATAAATCGAGGAATCGCAATCACCGTGGCTTTCAGGCCGGCCCCTCGTCAAGGGGTGCTCGTTGTCCATGGAGATGACGATGATGACGACGACGATGATTATCATCATTGTGGCCCCGAGCTTGATATCCCGCTGCAACCACGATGATATACCTCAATTTTCGCGACTACAGGCGGACACACCCCATCTCTCTATATCTATATATTTTCGGTCTTTTCATTATGGCATAATGAAGCGACAGGGTAAAAGTAATTACCTGTATAAACCGACGTTTTCATTACGCGTTATTTGTCAGCCGTTGGCGCAATCGTTACAGAATTCATCGGCATTAGTCGAGCAACGATTTCGATACGCTGGCGAACCAGAATGGGATTCGTTGTGTAACTAACGAGAGGAGAGGTACGAGCTTGGTCAGCTGTGCTCTGAAACAAACCCTTTTCGATAGGATGAATCATCGTAGATTCGATGATCTGCCCAAGGGAGGGTGTTTCATTCAAATGATAGTCTGTCTTTCGCGGCGTCGCCATATACGATTGCTTGGACGTTTCGTTTCGGATGACGAGAGGGTCTTTCGCGTTTGTTGAAAATTCCGTAAAAATTTTACGAAGGATATATCTTTGTATTTAATAAAGAATATGACTTTCTTACGGATTAACGTTTTAATTATTCAGACAATATTATGTCGCAATCCATGCGCATTAAATTAACACGAAAAAGACAAAAGATCCTCGTGCAATCTGTTTCTAAAAAAAAACAAGGAAATATACGCGCCATACGATAAAAAAGAGCATTTACAAGTATTTTCCAATGGCGAGTTCCAAATTGATCATTCGAAACGTCGAAACGATCGAGAGGGATTACTCGGCCGGAATCCGGGAAAATATAACCATCACCCGGCCCATCGAAATTAAAGCGTCCGCGTGAAAATCCCAGATTTATGCCCATCTGGGCCTACGAAATACCGCACGATGATCTCGATCAGCATGAGCGATGATTCCCGTTTCGGAATATACATTTCCTCTCTTGCTTTCTCTCTTCGGCTTTCGAACGTGTACCAGCCAATATGCGATGATGAACTGCGTGGATTGAAAGCGATCACGGGTGTTAACAGCGTTATAACATGCATGCTGATATTGCAGCGGCCACGGTTACGGTGGCCATGGTGTTTTGCGTGGCAGGAGGTCGCGTTACGAAACCCCATGTAACATAGTCAGTCGGAAATCGAACCATCAGAGAGATACTAGTCGAAGGTCGTTGTCGAAATTCACTTATACACGTTTCGCGTGAGAGTGGTTCCACTTTTGCCAATGGACTCGTTTCTTCTTCATTACGTTTTTTCCACCCGCCTCCTCCTCTTTTCATCTATCCACCAACATGATCGTGTTTCTTTCGACCTTGATCGCGTAGGTCGTCGTTCCATCCCCCTACGGGACGCATACGGCCCGCTTGATCTACGGGTTTGTTTACTGAGGCGTCGCACAGTTCGGCATGCAATAGGCAAAAATCGAAATAATCATTGGCCCACTTTCGTCTTATTATTCAATGATATCATCAGTCTATAAGTAATACAAACGTAAACAATAATTCCTTAAAAATTGATGGAGGGTTAATAAAAATCGTTTATTCATCAAACACTTGTCGCTTAGAAATTGGCTCACTCATTTATTATATTCTCGTTTGTTGGTTCTTGTTACATTGGGTTGTCCGAAAAGTTCCTTTCGTTTCATAAGGTGATTGTGGATGAACAACAATTTCTATTTTATATTATTTTATTGAATTAGGTATGATCCATTTCGTTCTATTTCTGTTATTATGTTCGTGCATAATTCGATAAACTGATATAAAACAAAAAACACTGTGCGTCTATTATTTCCTTATGAAACGAAAGAAACGTTTCGGACAATCTAATACAATGCTTGCTACACTTTGAATCAGGAGATTTTGACCAGACATATGTATAATTTTTATTTCTAATTCAACAATTTTTCCCCTTTTTAGAGAAAGCAATTTTAAAGGACCAGTTCAAACCATCCTGTAATTCTGACTGTTTCGTGTCAAGAAGGTATTGAATTATTGTACATTGCTATATTTGTTCTGCTACAAAACGCTACACTGCACGCTTATGACTTTTTTTATTATTAATCCATTCGAAATTTCACGGATTTTCGACTTACTTGACGAGTGGATTTCTGAACACACTTGTTACAAGAAAATGTTAAATTGTTCTTTACTAAATTATTGCCCATTTGACGAAATGAAAGGGAAGATAAATGATTTCTGCACGACATTTACGAAAAAATAGGAAGATTGTTCTCGCATAGGTACTATTTACTCAAACGTCACCGTGTGTTGTCAGATAGAGCAATAAGATCTAATGATAATGATCAGTGCTTAAATACCTGAATCTGAAGAAACTCGTTAACGTTTGCAACGGAATATCGCATTATTTCCCTATCATTTTCTCAAATAACTTCCAGAAATTGTTCCCAGAAAATTTTCAATCGTTTTCTCGCATTAACATATCGTTTTGGTCGATTAATCGGTTCGTTGATAATCTGGCACGTTTATTAGGTTTTGTATGAGATCAGTAAGTGGCCTAATACTTCAGATCAAGGTATACGTGCTTGTAGACAGGCGACGAGTATCCATGTGTGGAAAAATCGTGTAATTCGTAGTCCGAGCGCTAGGAGGAACAGCTAAGAACGAGCGATTCACGCGGCTTTATTACGAATTAAGCGCAATTCCGACCTGGCCCGGGGAAAACCGCGCGCTCGTAAACCGCAAATAATTTATGATCACGGGTTAACCGTGCTGGCGTGTGCGGACGTAATTTTTCCACGATGTCTGATGGCCGTCCAGGGTGGTTTAAAGTCGAAAGATTCTGGAGGATGGGCAGATTCCTTGTGATGATATCGGAAGAAGCATATAATATGAATGGCCAGGTTTGTAGAGCTAAACGATTTCCAAGTGGCTTCAGAGAGTAGCTCTGTTTTATGGGAGCTTTGGCTTCTAGAGATTTCCATCTGAGGTACTTCTGAATACCATTTTCGTTCGATGTGAATATAGAGGAGTGTTCCAAAGGATTCGAATTCTCTTGCTCTGCTTTCGCATGATATGATACGTGTAGAAAATTATAGAGCAAAAGGAAATTGTATTTTTTCTACTAAGCTCTTTAAGGTAATACCGATATCTACTATTTACTACATAATTTAAATCTATAATTCGTAGCTGACATCGAAAGTAACAAGTATCGCTTTTAATTAATGTACACATAATTCGACAACAATTTGCATATTTCAGTAGCACTGTGCATTGTTACCATGAATCAAATTAAAATAGCTAAATAATCATGTATATTGATTTGCTGTTTCTATGATAAATTCAAGATTGTCACTTCAAACAGTGCTTTGACGTATGGCCGGTCTAACAAGTCGTCAAACTAAACGTCGATTATATCAGATATTTCTTTAACCATTCATTAACATTTGTCACTATATCATTGGTCATTTTCTCATTTATCAGAGACCATTAATTTATCATGCATTATCTTCCAACGTCATTTTAAATTGGACGATCATTCCTCCGCGTTTCTTCGCCAAACAAAGTCAATGTACAGGGAATGCGTTTCACCCCTTTTGATCGTTTCTCCGCGTTGACGCGCTGGCGCTCGTGTGCACGCATGTACGTACGAGCAATAATGCAGCGATACAGCCAATGTTTAGTAGTCGTATTATCGTGATCCGTGTTTGACCACGGTTCGCAGCCGCGGCTGTTTGCGCGATACACAACCGCGTAGATTGCTACCAGTCGGATCACGGTATCGGCCCAGATGTATCGTTAAGATATCGAACGTGATATCAAGCGTCGAATATGTCTGCCGCACGTGTACGTACCTGGTAACGATCCTGACCGGAACGTTTCGCAGAGGGAACGCAGACATCGAATCCCGCGCGTTTAGAACCACACTCTTAGTGAAGCAGCCGATTTCCACGTGGCTAACTGCGAGACAATCTCGCTGAAACGACTTTTCGATGCAGGTGTCCGACGATTTCAACGTTTTACACCTTTTTCGCATGTCCTCGTTACGATCTCTGTGTTTCGTCCCATTGTTAGCGGCTGATCATCTTATTATACGAGATTTATATTTTTTATTATTACAGTACATTTTATTGTATAATTGTGTTCTCAGCAATTCTATAAAACCTTCTTTTACAAACGTTTTATTCAAATGTACTTTCTAGACGGAAGGATTTTTCATTCTCTTCTTTGATCTCCGAGAGGAATTTATTACGTAAATGTAGTGACAGTGCTTGCAACAGGGTCCGTACAAAGAGCTTCCATCTCTTTCTGAAATGCAGAATCTACGTGGTTGAACAATACAGTTTTATTTGAAAGAGAGTCTCCACCTCTCCGAAGTAACTAAAAGAAACCAAATACGAGATGCAATAACCTATTGTACTATTTCAGAATTAAAAAGCCCTTAACGCTCTCGAGCGCATAATCAAGGGACAAAAATCCTAAAACATTCGTGCGGAAAGAATCGATGGTCCCGCGATTGCTTCGATACTCCGATGGGCGAATCACCGAGAAGCATCGAGACGCGGCGAAGAGAGAAAGAGAATATTATTTCGCGTCGAATGGCGCAACGTCCGTAGAAGTGGCCACGTATAAATTGTCCGGCCAGTCGTCGAGAATGGGAAAATTTTTACGTAGCTCGATCGTTGGCTCGCGGACGCGAAAAGGGGTGTGAGAGGGTGGCGGCGTACGAAAGTGGCCTCTCTCGAAAAAAAAAGAATCGTTCACGCTTCTGGCCCGTGTGTACACGCGTGTGCATGCACGGCCGAGATACGAGGCCTCTTTACGACCAATATCTAATGGATTGCATCGGCCGAGCGCAAACGTTAAATTTGACGTTCACGATTATTGCGGCCCTCCGGGGAGGCCAGTACGAATACACGGCCAGGACAGTGGCCAGGGAGGGGTTGGGACGACGCTCGACGTTAATTTTATAATCCTGGCGAAAAAGTTACGACCCTCGGAGTCGACCGAGTCCGGATCTCTTCTCCTCTTCATCCACCCCGCGCTTTTATACTCTTCCCGCTTCACCACCCCCGCGTTCCCCGGCTTTTCCACCATTCCACTAGACGGTTCCCGCTTTGTCACGTTCTATCGCTGAATCTCGTGCCACCGCGAATACTCTTTTATATGGCGAATACTTCTTGATAGGATTTCCCGATCTTTTGTCCCCTTTTTCTTGTCGATGAATATTCGCCCGTGATTGGGTTTTGTGAAAAACGATTTTCGAGCTATGCAGTTTCATATAGCTTTTTAGTCATTTTATTAACTGGATGATTTATGATTTCGTCGATGCATTTTTTTTTTTTTTTTTTGTTAGCTTCGAGTAGTATTTTTTTTTTAGCAAATTGGTAATACATCTTGTAATACCAAATGATAACCTTGCTGATCGAGTAATTTTTGATACAATCGTATCATTCTATTGTCGAAAGATTTCTTTAGTCTATGGAAAAGATGAAAGAATCAGTTCAATTTGATATTAAAGTATTTTTGATAACATTAAGGCTCCCTTGTTTTCTGAAACAAGTACAAGATCGAACTTCAAGTTTTGTGCGCTATATTAAAGATAATAGCGAAGAAGCTGATCCTACGGTGAAAAAGAAATGCAAACTCAATCTTCCACGGATTCAAAGGATGATCGTAAAGAAGCTGCAAGTCAAAGACTGCCAACAGTGAAAACGCTTTCTTCTTAAATATTCTATCCTTTGCCAGAGCTATCTCTAAAGACATTTCATCCAGTAAATACGAATTACCGCATCTCAACAACCGCTCTATTTAGTCGATTCTCGTGTTCTTTGCGCATCAGAGAGTCGGCCACGGTTGCAACCCTTCCATGAGATTTCGGTAACTGTGGCGTAAGTCGAAAGGGTTTGTCTCGCTTGCAATATTCATAAGTAAGCGGCTTGCTTCTCGCGCTTGCCGTCGAGTTTAACGGAATTACGCGTTAACGGTCGATGCTTAAGAAAGTTGCCTTTGATGGAAACCAGGGATGCTTTCAAACCAGGGTTGACGCGTCTCGTCGAGCCACGGCTCTTTAGCCCACCGGTTTATTCGGCGACGACGAGACTGAAGAGGAAATTCTCTCGCGAGCTATTCTTTCGTTTTATTGTTTATTCAGAAACTCGTTAGAATTTCATGGGGCCGACCGTTTACGGCATGCAACGCGTACGCGAAACGATCCCCCATTTACAAGAGGGGGTGTAAGCGGCTTTTTTTCTGCTTCAGGGGCACAAAGAGCCTTGTTGCCGATGTTGCTCGCTTTTTGACCGCCCTCGTCGCACGCTTAGCCTTCACGGCGAATAATTAACGCGGTATCAAAAGGGATTATGAAAATATCGTGGACGGTGCTGTGGAACGTTCAACGAGAGTTTAAGTCCCGCGTCGAATAAAAGGAGAAAATCTTCTTGAACGCTCTACTCCGACGGATATTTTTGTGCCTCACGGTGGAACACATTGTTTGACTTTTGCAATATATTTTGAATCGCCGATCGTATGATACTGTAGCGATATTTATCGAAATTTTCATATGTAGTTTCATATTTATAGATTACTGGAAAACAGTTTCAGTTTATTTTAACACGTGCGTTGTAAGCGTCCATTCATTAGGATATACCGTTCGTGTTCGACATTCAGTTAATTGCTGTTTCGATCCAATTCTTCAATAAAAACCAGTCAACTTCTTAGTTTGTTCTCTCCTTTCTTTTCAACTTTCTTCCATTTGTACATAATATGTGCATTACAAATATTAATTTTTAATATTAATTCGAAATGTTCCTCCCATTTTGTACGATTTTCTGTTATCCTTCTCTCAAGTCTCGAATCTCGTCGCGAAAAAATGATATTGGGACGTCTTCGTGTTTCTGCAACGTTTCGAAAGCACTGTCCGATGAAAGAGTGCGGCATCAGTCTGAATAAATAATAATTTGTCGGCGATAAATCTGGACGCTGTACGCAGAAGAAATTCCCAGGCCAAGTTAAGGGTAGCGATTCGAGCCACATGCGTCCTAGCGTTGTCGTCGTCGCTCATCGTGCTCACTGTCGTTCCGCGAGATTATTGTCACCAACGAATCACGATGCTGGCGTTTCAAATAAATCAATACCGACAAAACAATCGCATAGAAACGGGGAAGATTATATCGAAGTTTAGAGATCTATTATATAAATTGTAGATTTATATAAATGTAACTACACATGATCGCTTGGAAAAAAATCGGAAGCTTTTGCATGCACCTGATATACTCTATATCCATTTCGCTAACTCTGCAGTGTATTTGAAGAAGCCTTGTTTATTTAAAAATTACACACGAAGAATAGAGCAGACAAAAGAATAGAAATTCCTCGCGTCACTCGTATATTCTACGGAAGAGACAATCTTCCAATTAGTTTCTCCGTATTTCGCTCGATCTCCATTTTACACACTTCGCTCTCCTTAAAGGGAATAACGTAACCGCCTAGCAACGACTAAGAACCCACCTTTCCTTCAACGTCGCTCAAAAAAGAAGAATAAATCTGAAACATATCGCACGCGCGATTTACTACGAGATATCGGATCTGTCAAAGAGGCGTAAATTATTCTCAAGCAAAATTTCAGAGTCTCCCCTATCGGGATGTTTCCTGCCGCGTGATGCCGCAGTACGAAACGCTTCGAAAGCAGATCCTTGCCTCGACGTCGCAGTAATGAGTGCATCATACCCATTATGCAACCGAGGACGGGAGGAAGGATGCTCCTTCCACGAACCGATGCGAGTTCATAATCACGGGGACAAAGCGAATGCTCCGCAGCCGCGCTCCGGAAATGACGATCCTCGAGGAGCTTCCTTCCATCGTCCTTCTGGCTTCGGGAGCACCGGTGTCCTCGGGAGGACGCACAATGGCGGCCGTAATACGAATCGGCAGGAAACCGATGACGGCGTTGTTGCGTCCTCCGCGAGCACGGCCACAAAAGCACAGCATCTAGGTAATAACTTGGGGTAATCATCGAACGGGACGCCCGACCGTCTGGAAGGATGCGTGCCTGTTGTTCCTGCCACGAGAATATGTGGCCTGGTAATCACTCCTGTTCGTCTGAAATAATTCGTTTCCTTCTAGCGAGGGGGAAACCGAGCGGATGAATGCAGGAATCGCCGCTTCTGGGGGAGACGCTTTCTGATTTTCGTGTTTGCTTGATACTCTTACACCGTATTTGTGGATTTTGATACCTGATCAGCTGGTTGATTAATTATTTTTGATAGGGTTGCTTGCTTCGTTTGGAGGACCTGGTTTGGATTTTCAGTATATAATTAGAAACTTTTAGAGAAGGATTAAAGAATTTTAGTTGGTTACACTCGGAGAGAAAGTGACAGTTATACCAATCACATTATTATAGATATAGTTTATCTTGCAGAGATCTTAGTGATATCTCGAATACGATGGAAAAATATTTCTTATATTCTCAAAGTTGAGATTCGATTACTAATATTCCTATCGTGATTTATTTTTACATCGGATCACAAGTATGAATTCGTGTACACAATACATCGCAGTCTGACGTGATAAAATTCAAGAGTTACTCGTCTGTTCTTCACTATACAAATGAAAAGTCCTTCTTCCCTTACAACTTGTCACCCTCGCTTCTTGATCATCTTGAACCTCTCCTTCAGAATAAATTCATTCTCACGTATCTTTGTTCCTACACCATATCCACTTGCAATAAACGATTAACTCCATTAAAAACATTCAGTTATTATATTATAAGAACCAACCTGCGTGTCCACTTAAAACTTAACTTCCCCTGTGCTCTCCGCGTGTCTTGCAAACGAACCAAAGGAATAAGAGGACGAGGAGGGTTGAAAATGAAGGTAGGGTGTCACTTTGCAAGAATTATTACTTTCTGCTGTAACGAATGCTCAGAATATACTTGTAAAGGCAGCAGAACATGGCTCGTGGATGGTGAAGCGTCGGGACGCCGATTTCACGACGACAAACGCATCGAGTCGCACACTCGAACGAGCATTAACGCGAGCACGAATAGAGGAAGCGCGAGCGCGAGTGGAGAATCCTCTCTTGTCTTAGTGACGTCGTGGCGTCATTACGAGCGTCGTTCTCTCCCTCTCCCTCTTTCTCTCTCTCTCTCTCTCTCATCCCGCTCGAAGGACGATGCCGTGGTTTTAATTACGCGGATGAAAGTGCACAAGCTGACGGGCGTCCTTCCTCTGCTTCGCTCGTTCGACTCGCCTTTTAAATGGAGCAACGTGTGACACACGTGTGCTGGAGATGTTTCTTCTTGGCGTGAAAAAAACAGGTTGGAAATGCGTTTATCGAAGCCTGTCTTTCAGTGGAATTAAATGAGACTTTTTACGGAATTTGTGTATTACTGTGCTATGAATGTTCACGCACTTATTCTAAGTGGAAATGTGTGGAAATGGATGAGTTAGGAGATAAACGTTTATTTTAATTTTACCTTTTTATCAGCGAAGATATAACGCAATTAACAATATGATAATTGAGTCGGTGGAAAGCCATACTAATCAATTTCGTCAATTGAAAAAGAGGGAAGAGTGATGATGTTGCAAAAAATATTATTTTAAAAAATGTATCTTGTACTTTACATCTTGCATTAAAAAAATGATCTTATCTGCAAAAAAAAAAGAAATTTTCATAAATAACCTATAGTCGTTATTTTTGTAAATTAACTTACTACAATTCAGTTAACATTTTTATTTTTATGATATTGAATTAAGCAGAATCAATGAACGTATTTACTCACCTGACAGGCTCCACTTTTCAAATAATCGAATTCAGCTCGTAATAAATTCATTGCCGGTAAATAAAATCCATTGCTATTACGTGTAATTCGACGATGAATAAAACGTGGCTCCATAATTCAAGATTGTTTAATTCGAGACGGGATGCAATGGAATATTAATCCCATCAAATGGAATACTAATGGAATATTAATTAACCGAATTGACTATTTAACCGATTCTCTCGCTCCACGTTCCTCCCCCACAGCAAGGAGGAACACAGTCGTATACATATATCATACAAGAAACGTGACTTTTCCCAACAATACTTATTCCAACCGAACACGCCATTATCACAAGTTAGATTGTAAAATCGAGCAACGTTATTCCAAACTGCACCATTCACTCACAAAAACCAGACTGTTCGCTATTAACCTATTAACCCTGTGCACGCTTCTTGCGCAACTGAGCATTCTTCCAACTACGTTTCTTTCCTTCATAACACCATTTCCCTATTACCTCGATAACCATCGTTAAGACCAAGCATGCACTCCGACTAGCCAAGCAACTTCCCATTCCACCCTTCTTCCAACCCTTAAGAACAAGAAAGAACCATGGAATTTCTTTCGACCCAGTTCGATCTAGTCTTCGTCAACAGTCAGCCTTTCGCTCCCTCTCACGAACCACCCTTCTAACCACCCTTCTAACCACCCTTGTGTAAAAGCATCCCAACAAACAGATCCTCCGCTATTTACCGAAGAAGCTTCCAGGCCGAGACTTGGCGCGAAAGTTTCGCGAAACTTTCCGATCCCTCGTCTTTAAAGATAGGACGTTGCCCTGGGTGCTCGCGAAGGGGGGTTTGGTACCACTGGCATAGATGCATAAACGAGCAGCAGGCACGCACACAGGCTTGTGCGACGGGCCGCGGGACAAACGCGTGCTGTGCGTGTCGACGAACGAGACGAACGTACCTACATTACATGCAAATAAATATGCCATGCGAGGTGGCGAGGGGTGTATGGCCGCGCGGGATCCGACAGGGTGCAACAATAGGCCCTCACCGGTTGCCATAGTAACACCATCAATCCCTTAGCAACAGCTTGAGATCTTAAAGCCGAGGATTCGCAGCGACTCGCGTGGATCATTTAATGACACGGAGCTCGCTGATGGGATAGGGTTATCGCGGCTGATAGGTTTAGGGCTCGGGTCGTTCGGATGATGGAGGTTTCGGGGATTTTGAGATGAAGATGCTTGGATGAGGTTTGAGAAAGTTTAATGGAGGGACTAGGGAACTTGCGCAGGTCATCTGTTTTAGGTTCCGTGTTTTTGTAATAGGTGGAAGTATGTAGGTGATTTTGGGAAGCTTAATGGCGACTTTTATTCAGCTGGAAATATGATTATGTATATTTATTACATTAATTCGAACCATTTACGTAAAATCTTAGGAATTGGTAGCCTACAAAAATTGCAGAATCAGAAATGACGGCAAACTTCTTGCCCTGTCTTATCTCTTTGTCATTTGATTGTACGCGCGAAGCGATTAATTTTCCAGCGGATTCTTTATTGATTTTCTAGTGACAAAATTTTCAGAAACTCTTTCCCTTCATTGCAGTTTCTTGTCTCCTTTTTTTAGTTACACATGCGAGGTAATTAATTTTCTAGTGAATTTTTCGTTGATCTTCTAGCGATCAGATTTTCAGATACTCTTTCCCTTCGCCAGATATTCTCGGTCGAAATTGATTGATGGAAATTCGATAGAGTGCCTCTGTCGAGTCTCCAAACTTTCAGAGTCCATCAGAGAACTGCAGACGAATCTTTATCCGTTCAAATCTAGGAGTGTGATTCGAGTGTTCTGTATAAACCGAGACGCAGAATTAAATCACGTTGGGTCGCGTTATCAAATTTCCATGCTTCCGTTCCCGCCCTCTACGATTCACCGTTTGTTCTTTTTCCGCGGTTATCGCGTCGAGACGTGACGAAATACGTTTCCCACTGCTTTCCAGCTTGCTCGTACGTGACGTAGATAACGATTTATCCCAATCGTCAAAAGAGGAAAAAATATAAAAAATTGCAAAAACTACCATCTCCCGACCAAGTAACCGCGATGCATTTACCATTCAACGATCTTATAGAATTTCACGCTACGTATTTCCATACAAAAAAGATCTGTTTCCTTCATCCACATTCGATATTTTTGTTTGCGAATTAACATTTAACAAAATCTGATATTTTATTTTCTCTGATGTTAATTGACAGAAACAGCAACCCCACGACTCATTAAAGGATTAACACGATGCTGCTATACTTCTGTCAAATTCGTCTCTGTCGTTTCTACATGTCCGTGCAATTTTACTTCCTCCATCAACCAAACAATAAAATCACCACGATTAGAGTTGAACCTCTCGACCCGCACTTCTTTCTTCAAGAAAAAGAAGGAAGTCTCCGTTTCTCTGGCTCCTCCACTTCGTCCTTTTCTCGATCCAAAGCACGCAGGTAGTTCTCTTAAAACGCCGTGACTCATTTGTCGGGGTAATTACGTATTTATCGCGCGAAATTTCGGACAACTTCCTCTCGCGACGGATCTGGCGCGCGAAAAGGAGCGAGAGCCTCGTTGCCGACGGCCGACAGCCGGATGCGCTGCTTTTATCAGATTTTAGGTTGGCGGCAGGCTCGCCTTCTTCGAGGCCACGAAACCCTCCGGTTAATTAACCGTGTCCGAGGAGAAAGGGAAACGGAACTAGGTTCGCGAACCTGTCCGTCAAACATCTAACTTTTTTCCTCCTTTTTTTTTCCTCCTGGATTTATGTTAATTTAATTAACGTAGCTCCTTAAGTTTCGCGGGTAAAACAGAGGCGCAGGTCGCTTCTATCGTGATTAATTGCAAGCAGAAAGCGCAGATTGTGGGTGAACATTTTGAATAACTGGCACGGTAGATTCGTCCCGGAAAATCCTTCGGTTATTCCGTGTTTGCTGCATTTGATAAAATCGGTATACCGGTCGGTTATTAGAGTATTCCCGTGTCAGAGCTTGTTGTTAGACAGCCGTGACGGGCAGATAGGGAGCCGTAACCAGAAACCCGTAGCCTCTTAGTCAATGGGTCGATACCCTGAATACGGCAGTGCATTCGGCGCCTGGCTATGCAACGACGATAGTTGGGAATTCAATTCAGCTAATACCGTCTTACGGTCCTCTACAAATCGACAGACCACCGATGCATTCAATGAATTCGGATCAACGTCACCCTACCTTTACTCGCCAGTCACGGAGAGCAGTCACGCTTTTGTTTCTGCTCAGCGTTTTCGAACATTCATCGCGAAACTCGGTTATAATCGTCATTCCAGTTTGTAGTTCTGAATAGTTCTGTGATCTTCGTCAATGACGCGTTAAGGAACATTTGTGTTATAGTGGAAATTATTAAAGCATATTTGTTATTTCAAGAGGATCCACCTATGTGTACAATTTAATTATTTATTTATGCGTACAAAGAATTTATTTATTTTATATTAGATGCTTCTATCGCTCCATTTTTACCACAAAGTCCGTATCACGAAAAACGGCGACAAAAATGAGTCACAAAGCCTGGCAAGGTTTCTACCTGTTCATAAATAATAGATACGAATCCTCAAACATTTCCATACGCCATTCTGCTAAATATCACAGCGAAAATGAAACCTAACGTTTAGAATTTTTCATAGAGATTAACGTAGATAACGAAATACGACAGGTACTGGTGAAAAAGCCTTTGCTTCATAAACTGATATCGCTCGACTTTCGTCACCAGGTCCGCTTCAAACAATGTGAAAACTACCGTCCCAAAACCACCACAACGATTGCCAAACACCTATGCCTCTCTCTTTCCACTCGCTTCATTCGCACAAAAAGCTCGTCAGAATTGAACTTAACCCATCCTCGTGCTGTGGCATGTCTCCTGGACGTACGGTTTTGTCTCGCGGCGGGTCTACTTGGAAATTGGCAGAACGTTTCGCGGCCCCGTGGATCGGGCATTGATTAATGGCGCGCCTGTTGCAGCCCCGGTTACAATGCAATTTGCTTTGCATCGGGACGCGTACGTGTATATACCGCCGGTATATCCCGCGAGCGTGTGTTTGCATTCTGAGGGAGGCGAGAGGGAGGAACAGAGGATGGCGAAACGCGTGGGTCAAACGGGCGCGGTGTAGCATTGGGGCCGTTGGTACAGGAGACGATGAAAACGGGAGGGTGCATCGGCGGTCTGGCGGTATTTGCAGCGAAGTGACAAAGCCGTGACAAGAGTGACACGGTGGCATGGAACGGACGACAACTAATTAATCATCCTGCGGAACTGGCATCGCGTTCGGCGCACGTAGGAGCTGGTGCAATGAATGCACCGGCATGCACCTCGCGTCCTTTCCATTCGGACATGTGTCTAACCGACGCACACGAGCGCGTACCGCCCGCAATTGTGTAGATCGCCGGTATTCTCCGTCTTCCTTTCACCCATCGCTTCTACCTCGTGTCTCTGTCTTTTCCTCTATCCATCTTTCTCTTTCCATCCAATTGTTTCTGCCTGCGATTCTCGTCTTTCGCCGATCGACCGGCGGGTCTGTCTTTGTTTACCGGACACCCTCCGGTACAGATCCTCGCCATTGGATTTGCCTATCGGCACTGTTGCAGCTACATTCCCGCCCTTCGCTCCCCTCGGCTATACCCTTGCTGGCTGATTGTGAGTCGCCGTCACGCTTACTGTCGGTCTACGAACGCGGTTCTATCGGCGAGCGAGCCGATTGTTTCGACAGAAGTCGGCCTCGCGCATCCACGCATTAATTACTATGCATAAGCGATGGGAATTAGTGGGTTGGAATGTAATTTCTCTGCGTGGGCTTAGAATTCGGAGCGAACGGTGGAGATTTCACTATTTGGAAAGTATGTTCTTATATTAAGTTCTTGGCTATGGTGTCTTTTGGATTGAAGACGTTCTTGGTGCAACAGTCGAGGCTGTTTTAATAAAATAATAAGAGAAGACACACGCATGTCTGCAGTTAATGGTAGAACAAGTATAAATGGAAGTAAAAGTGATTCTATATGAACGTACATTTCTATCGAATAATCGTTGAAAGTAAACACAGCGCAGAAAAATGTTATTACCATGAGAATACAAAGAACGGTTTCTTCACCTCGCATTTACTTCTGAAAGAAATCGCATCTTCCATCAAATTTCACGGTTTATCTTTCCTCTCCTCAACTCATAACTCGTGTAGTATCATTTTTCCTTAATGATTTTCGCCTCCACTGGCTGGTAAATCAGTTTACTCACAGCCAGTTTCTTTGAATCAACCTAAGAAGCACTAAGAAACACGGTGAGAAGATGCCAGCTTGAAATAGAGAATCCAATTTCTTTTGGAAGAAGAGGCTCCGGTGTTCGATCGACGAGACGGTCCAGGTCGAATAAATATCGTAGCAGTCCAGGGAATCAGATCGACTCGGGAGAAAGAGAGGCATCCATGTGTCTTCGGCAATTTCGTTAAACTATTGAAGTCAAGTGCCCCCCGGAGTGCAAGCCCTCGGTTACGGTTTTCTCCGGGACGTTCCATCGTTTCTGCTTGCTTCGTGTTCCTCCACGAATGTTTCAACGAGACGATAAGCTTTCCTAGCCAACGTACGCAATACACAACCTTTGTCGATTTTAGTCCTACTTGCGTTATACTCTTCCTTTAGGGTAGACAAGCTCGTTCATTCCTTTTTTTCTTTCTTTCTCTCTCCTTCCTCTCTCGTTCTCCATTCTCGTTCATTTTCCTGGGCCATTAGCGACGAAGGAAGACATCAGCTTCCACTCAGTGATTACCGGAGAAGAATTTGCATAACACACGAGTCGCGCTCGTACGACGGCATTTACATTTTATTCGAATCGCGGTAATCGATCGGATCGAGTCTCCCCGGCGCGTTCTGCAATGAAATGAACGCGACGATGGAGGGATCCAGTGAGCCAGAGCATCGCCGCAGCAGAGGGTTTGGCTGCTTTAAATAAAAATAAAGTGGCCATGGATGCGGCCCGGATGGACGCATTAGCGATTGGGGAAAAGCTACGAGTTAGTTTTAACGAGCTCGCTTCGAAACTTCTCTATTATGGACTTTCCTCTTCCGTCCGTCGTCGTTTCCTCCCGTACTTCATTCTGTTTTTCTACCTGCACCGCGAGTGTGTCTTTTCCTTTGCTTGTACGGCAGCTTTGAAGCGGTAGACGACTAATTAGGAACTGAGAAATGTTTCCTGGTTTACGTAGCATTTCCTAACATATTTCAAGTAGTTGGTTCGATTAGTGTAGTTTTGGTGAAAGTTTCTGTAACTCTGTCACTGATAACCTATGCATTATAACATATCCAGCTCAATTTAAAAAAGCATGCAGTAAGTAAATAAAAAAAAAAAGAAAGAGCCATCAATCGAAGTCTCGTCATAAGAGAATCTTCTTCGTCATCTTCCATAGAATCATCGGATATATATCTGTTCCAAATACTGTATATAAATACGTAAATTCTTTCATTTTATTTACAACTTTGCATTCTTATTATCTACAAAATATTTAATCATTGCTGTATTTTGGAAAGAGCAAAGAAAAAGAACGCGCCGAAACGACTAGAACGCAATTTCGAAACGATGTTCCGAGCGGAGCTCATGTATTTTCTGGATAATAATTTCGTCCGGAGTTTCTCTCCCCCTTCTATTACCAACCACAAATTACCGCGCCGCGGCGGCAGTAGTTTTGATATACGACCCGTACTCCTCCGCGATCAAGCGCGATTTATACGGTGCAACAATAACGTTTACCCTCGATACCGGTCCCCCGTGTATTTTACCCGGGGACAGTTTTACCGTCGCGCGAGGCGCAACCAGTGCGAATCCATAACCACGTTTTATACACTTTATCTGCATTAGCAGTCGCGCCACCGTACTCCGATATATTTATTACGCGATACAATTTTTATTTTATTCTGTTTGCGTGACGATTCTTTACGACCGACTAGATTCAAACTTTATATTGACAGTGCACGGCCGTTTAAGGGGTCATTTAATGATAATAAGAAACGAAGAGGCGTACAGGTTTTCGAAAAATTGTTATTTCAAACGTTTCCTCTGTTTATGTTCTATAAAAGAGAGAATAAGAAGGAAACGTGGAGAATACGCCTTATCACGGTGGCTGCAGTTGCAGGTATCTTTGCTACAATTCTAATGGGCAAGATTTGCCGTGAAGCAGATACGAATGTAATTTCAATGAAACTTTTAGTGCTTCAGGATATCTAAAAGGCTTACGTATTCTTAATGTTTCTCTTAAAATTTTTCCTTTTAGTTAATGCCGTTATACATCCCTCGCGCATATCTTCTTGAGTATCTATCAGTAACAGTTTATTTTAAACTCAATATTAGACTAAATAAATTCCAATTATTTACAGTACTATACTATTAGCACTGAAACTATCAAACCGAACAAAATGACAGGTATCAAATTTTTTGTTTTTAAAATTATCCTACGTGCGAATGTTTGCTAAAAATGTATATCTGTTAATGATATTTTTGAAGAAATGAATTTATGCTACGACTACATAAATTTACCTATTTCTTTTTACTTTATTTTACGTATTAAACGTCAATAGATCCACACAGCGTTAAACCAACGAAACAAAAATATCTCCTTTTCACGGTACTCGAAACAAGGTGTCCTGAAACGAAAATTCAGTGTCGATTATTTCACAAAAGACTATTTCGCTATACCTTGAACCCGGTGCGTGAGGGAGCTGGAAGTTGTCCTGCTGTAGCTCTCAAGTATCGCGGTGCGCACGGTCGCGCATAATTCTGCCGCATTTCGATAATAATCGTAATTGAAGCATTTAATGCCCAGTGGCGTCGATATTCCAATAATTCACCGGCTCCCTGTCACGATGCGCAATGGTGTGAGGTGTAAGGATCCCCCCCGGTTCGATTCTCGTGGGATCCGGTCCTTCTCGGTTCCACGGCAATGCATCACTCTGTCCGCAGTCCCGTAACTCACCGCGCCGCTCGCACACGCGTGCCCGCGCGGACAGCACGCACGTAACGCACACGTAAACACATCGTTGGACACGCATGGTCAATAAACGCTCACATACAACCGATCGAGGATAGGTGTGCGCGCATACGATGCGACATAGCGATGGAAAGACGGGGTCGAACAGATATATGGCCCGAAGTGAACGACGTATCTAATCTAACCCTTCTGGACAAGATACTCCGTGATGCGCGACGGGGGTTGGCTCGACCATGCGTTAACCGTGCTACCCCCGACCAGGCCAAGTGTAATCTAAAATTACAAGAATCCACTGGCCGGACCTGTGCTGACCGGGGCCATTTGTCAATCTGCTTGGACGATTGCTATTGACACTTTTCGAAAGGATCGGGCATCTAACTTTCGTGAAGTTGAACGATGTTTTCGACGACGCGGTTAACCCTCCGTTCTTTGCATCATTTCACGCAACGATATTCTTCCTAGAACGCAGTCAGGCGTTTGCAAGGGGAGGAAATGTGCAATGGATAATTAGATCAATTTAATATGGAACGTGGAGGAAGCTTTTGATAATTAAAATGATCTCTTGGCTGCATTTTCCGGTATTACATAATGCGCTTTAATGTTCGATACGTGTCTAATAAAATACATAAGCATGTTAATTATTAAGTGTACATTTTTAGGATTTTTAAGAATTTTTGTGTTTGTTAAAAGGAGAGTAAAATTTAGAGGAACGTTAAAGGATTGGAACGTATTTTAGCGTTGACGAGTAAAAATATGATATACATAATTCTTTGTATTATGCGAAATATAAGTAGCGTAGAATGAATATCAACGATATTGAAACAATAATAAGAAGTCCATTCGTGTGAATATCGGAATTCGATATTTTCCCATTTCAAGCGATTATCTCTGTAACCAATTTCAACTATCCTTTGCCGATTCATCGATTATCGTTACACGCGTTACTTGCGAACCAAAAACTTCATTCTCTAAAAACTCTCAACAAACGAACAAACAAACTCGCTATAAATCCAATCGTCGATCAGGATTACCATCTACAATAACTCAGCGCCCGTAGACCTTCCTAAAACTTCAAAACGCGCAACAAAACCCTTTCCACCGAAACGTCACGAGCCACTCCATCGCTTCCATTCATCACGCGGCGCAAACTTCGAGCGTCGAAGAAGCTTATCGCAAAAAGCATGAACGCGTTCGCAGTTGCAGAGCTTCGCAGTGACTCATTGCGTCGCGCGATGTTACAAAGTTGCGATCCTCTCGCGGCTCCCGAGATATTCATCTCCATCAAGGCTCGGCTAATAACTCGGGCGCTCGGTTCACCGAACAGAAAGAAACAAAACAGAGAGCCCTTTCGACTCCTGCCCTTTGAACTTACTTTCTCGCCATCCTTCCCCTTTATCTCCACGTTTTCTGCAACACCGTGTACTCGTAGATCGAGACCATTAAGGTCGTCTCAATCGCGCCACGGGTGGTCAACTCGAGGAACACCGAAGAAAGAGGCGGAGGGCCGCGCTTGTGAAAGTAGGGACAGACTATTTCGCATCCGTCATCGTTTAGAGCTCGTAAAAGTGAAACGATCACCGGCAACTAAAGTAACGAGGCCTGAACACAGGCGTGACGATCAGATGCCATCGAGCGATAATGCCCGCATCGCGGCATCTGCTAGTCGCGTTCTCGTCACGCTGCGATGCTGATTTCGACCTTGATAAAATTGTGCTACGGCCACCAGGGAACGCGTTCACGCGGGGATAGCGCGTGAAAACACGACACAGAATGCCGATCCTACACCGTCGGTAGCTACTTTTCTCCATAGGCTCCCCGTTGATTTGACCTATTTTTGAGGGTTGAGTGATTCTGAACGAGAATTGAGAATGTGTGTAGATTTGCAGGAGGGATTATTGGTGTCGAAGAAAGTCAATTTATCACCGTCATTATTATCCTCTTGTATTTTTATCTCTGAAGTACCTGTGAGGATTCTTAATCGACCGTAACCTTATTATGTTTGTGCAATTCCTTTTAACCAATCAGAACGACGTTGCGCGTTGTATTATACGTGTGAACTACCGGTGAAAAAGATGACATGTGTCTTTTATAGAGAGCCGTTTCAAAATTCAGTACGTCGATTAACTTACGTTAGATTTGTCAAAGCTGTTACTTCGAATATCTCATAGTCCCTAATATTCTATAGTTTCTAGCGAGCCCTTCTAATTGGTATAATTACATGAACTCATTGCGAATCGTTTCTACCCACAAATCATATTTAACGAAGAAAAATCTTCACGCTAACCACTCACAACGAACGACGCATCTCGCATTCTCGGTTTAATCCATCATCATCGGTGGAAATCGAAGGGATGGCCAGGCCGCTCCGGGCGATAACGGGGCCGGCAACGAGGAGAGCATCACACCGCTGCGAATAGTTCATTAAAATATCCATGAATACGTAATTGTGAATGCGGTCAGAGGCAACGAAATCAGATAAATGAGCGCGTACCAATCGCGCCAAATGGAACAGTAATTCGTACAGGTTTGCACAATTAAGCCAGCCATCGAACAAAAATATTCTATTTCGCTTCCGGTGGCCGCGCCATTAAAATCCTCTGTGATTACTTATCCATTTATTTACGGGAAAGCTGGAGTGACTCCCCCGGGCTCTGAATCGTTTCAATTTTCACCGTTACGGGCTGACCTGGCTGCAAATTGTCTTAATATCCTGCCGTTAATAACGTCGACCACGCATGACACGTGAAACGATCGAGCAATATGGTGGACAATTTTCCATGGCGTCGAGTTCGAAACGAAATCGAGTGAAAGAATAGAAGGTGTGTTAGTCACGGGCCATTTTGCCACCAGCCGTGACCTGTACGCGCGTTGCCTTTATTTTCCAAGCGTTAATTCACTCGAACAGTGTTCGTCCTCTCGTGCAGGAGGAAGTCGAACCCCTCGAACGAACCTTTCTTTTCTCTTTTTTGTCTCTCTCTCTCTCTTTCTCTTTCTCTATGTAAGTCTCTATCTATCTATCTATCTATCTTTCAGTTGTGAGCGTTTTAAAATCCGGCCCGGTTCGCGGCGGTTCGGTCACGTGCCGTCACAGGGGGTGCATCATAATGCGCTCGTCACCGTGCTGTTTCGCCTCCGCTGCTCGGTTCTTCGTGTATCGAGATGCATACGTAATTAACGGGAAGCATTAACGGGAATTAACAGGCGACTTAACGGCGCGGAAAAGTAACGTGGGAGCTGCGAGCCCGGAACACCCGCGAGCCAACCTTTTCGTCGTTTGTCTCGCTTTATTCGGAATTGTCTTTGGTAGTTATTTTTTGTCGAGTGATCGACGTTTGTAAGATTAACAGCCTGTCTTGTTTAATCGCGCATAAATCTTGTGATTTTGTTAGCAGCTACTCAGAATGTTACTCGTTCATTGCATGTAATACTACGTAAGATGAAATGGTATTTTCTGCGATACGAAAAGATATTGAAAAATATTCGAGTACTGACATGTACGTACCTTGTATTACCAAACCTCCGATTAAATAATTGACGTCAAAAGTTGTAATGTATAGCACGTGTAGGGCTCGGTATTACGAAACAAGGAATTAACTGACGTGTCAATATTTTGACGAGTCTGTGCATTTAATGATTGAATTATTAACCTCTAACTGGAAAACGAAATAAATTATAGATAGAATTATTAATCCTGCCTTCCTTTCCTTTCTAATATTTATTCCAGTTAGAATCTATATAGTATATTCAGAAATTTAAAATGCATGAATATAAATCGATTCCCTTTTGTTAACCGTACTCTTATTATTTATCAAAAATGTGTAAATCGATTTGTAGGAGTATTAAAGTCGGCTTGATTTTCAAACGCGTCAGAAAAAGTATATCGATGATGATGATGATGATGCATGTGTACCAGTCACGGGATGGTCAATATGCACACAGATCGCTAATGCAAGCTGCCGTCAGGCTGAAATTACCCAGGTAGAAATGATCGATCCAATTAAGCACACGTTGTAACGGAAACGTATAATCGTGTCTAGAGACGGTTAAAGACGGTCTTGCGTATAATTGGTAACATATAGTTTCGTTCCTTGCTTCTGTTAATATCATACAATGATAAAATCTTTAATAAAGTGCCTGTTACACGGCGATGAATCCTCAGGTAAGTGGCATTCAATTTAAGAACGTAATAACGTCTCGTAATATATCGACGATAAATTTCCTTTGCTTGATCTTCGAATAAATCTGCTTCGAATAGTATCGAGGCGAAAAACATTGTATCGTATTAGCGTTGATTTAAAAGTTAGCGAGCTACGGTTACGTGACACACAAAGACCCCACGATCGCTCAGAGATCTCAATTAGACGAAATAGTCGTATAAAGAAGGCGTTAATTACACCGTTTGAAACTTTCTCGTGGATCTATGTGTTTTGGAAGAGATAAATCTCACTATACTTATTTTACTATACTAATTGCTATATATGTACTATATTATGTATATACATTGTAAAATACTGGCGTAACTCTGGAAGAGAACGGTGGTATAATTTTTGTATCGTTTCTATTTCATTTATATGAAATCTGTATCGTTGATAAAAAAGTGAAGTACAAAAAGAAAATCCAAGTTCAATTATTTTTTGTGGAATATAATAGTTTTAAAACGATCCTTGTCTTCTTTACCTAAAGTAGTTAAAAAAATAGAATATTATATAGTATATAAAAATGCGTTTTTTATAGACAAAATATTCTAATATTACTTTATTAATTTATTTAGTTATTACTTTATTAACCGCGCTATAAAAATATTCATACAATTAATTAATTAATAAACAAAATGAATAAGATATAACCATTCTCAGCTATTCTTTTCTTTGCCTCTCATGGACCTTCCCTCTTTATCAACCTGTCCGTAGTGCGTTCCATGCTACTTCAAACATTCCCACTACTCCATTCTTCAGCAACAATAACATCCTCTAAAAAAACCCGCTCTGAAAAAAATCCTTGCAATTGCAGACGATCGTCAGAGCGTAAAAAAGGCGTGGAAACAACGGGTCGTCGGTTCGATTCAAAGGCGTGAACTATCGGTGAAATGATCAAAATAATCGAACGTAGACGAAGGAAGCGAATAGCGGAGACGAGCACATCGTAAAGTGAATCTCATTAGCGATACCCTGATGCATAGCACGGCTACGGGGGGCATCGCTTTGATGTCGAATGAACTGCCGCCCCCTGAGGGTCATAGCACGCGGCATTATTGTTATCACGAGACGAGGCTGTTTCTAATTATCGGAAAGGAACCGGAAGTCACAGCCTGCGACGCCGTCCTCCACTCACAGAAGAACGTTATTTGTCCTACGTTAAAGGCACGTACTCACTGGCGATCAGTTCACGACTAACCTTAGCGAGCGATACTCGATAGAACGATCACAAGTATTTTATATCCAACAAACAGTCTGTCGATGTCGCAAAAATATTCGAATCCTATGATGTTTTTAACCATCTTGCTCTACGCTTCAAGTATATATAGGAATAATTAAAGAAATATTTTAGGTTACGATAGGCTGTAATCTCCTGTTAAAATAAACACTTTATTTGTTTATTTATCCTAGATAATTTTTTATATTTAAGTACAAATGGAAGATGTTTACTTTTCGCGTTACAGAAATATTAAAGTAAATCGTGTTTTAATAAATGTCAACAGTACGCAAACAAATTATGTTGTCCGTGAACTGTTTGCGAACATCAGTGAGAACGCACCTTAAGGGAAACAAAGGGAAAAAGCAAGGCAAAGGGATCGAGGTCCGCTTTTGGTCGAGCCGTGAGGAAAGACAAAGCAAGGGGTCGATGGCCCACCTGTTCTTTCGGAACCCTCCGACGAATGACCCCTGTAGACGAGTTACACGTATTCCTCGGTCCCCTGTCATTAATCATATCGACGCCGTTGGATGATCGGTGTTAAGTGCGTTGCGTGCCACCAGATCTCCTCGATCGCGGTTTGTTTGCCTTTCATTAATATTCGATTTCGATGCGACGATGGAGAATGAATTTCTCCCATGGATTAATTCGAGAACGAGGAAAGTGGAGTTTAAGTCGTTGATGTAGTTTTATGTTAATTTTAAAGTTAGGATTCACGAGGTGCGAGGAAAGATTGACATTTTCTCTTTATTTTGTGATGGGTTTTTCAGCATAGAATGTACAACATCGAATTAGTGAGATTTTGGTGTTTCTATAGGGAAACAAATTGCGACATCAGTCCGTAACAAAGTACAACATCAGATTTAAGGATTAAATAATTATTCTCAATCTTTCACACTAACAGGTTATCCTTTTATTTAATCACGTCAAAGAAAAATACTTTTACATAGCCATCAAATGACATCAAACACAAACAATCAACAAATCTCAACTCTTCTAAACTCGTCAATTCAGCTAACGACAACATGAAAAATTGTATTGTATATACATTTTTCAAAAGTATCTTATTGGGTACTAAAAAGGAAGAAATACTGAAAAAACCATAAATCCAAGGTCTCGAAGCAACTAGTGGAACGAAGGTCTTTCACCTGCGTCCAAATGACATCACCTAATTTCCTCCAGAAAGTAATCAAATAATAGTACCGTCCAACATCGTCAGCGTAGCAGCAATTTCGGTTTAATCGCTCGTTCCGGAATCACCCCCGGTGACGCTTCGGAAAATAAATTTATGAAAGTCCGCCACGAGCACATGTCACACTGATTGCACATCCGCTTCCGCCGCCGCTAGGTACGAAGACAGCGCGCCATTATAAAACCGGCCCCACGAAAGAAACATAATATTTATTGCCAGCTTCCGTTCAATTAGGGGTTGACACGGCATCGCGACGAAGGGAGAGGGTTTGCTACATCGAACCCGCTTTCATCCCCCCAAAAATTCTGTGTACCCTGTCCGACCCGCCTTTCTCTGTCGCTTGTCGATGCTTTCGAAATCTATGTTCGCTTTCACCCCCCGCTCGATGGGGTGTTCTGAATTTATATATTGTTCACCCTCTTCCGATTCGGGACGGCACTCGCGAAATGGCTCAAGAGGCTTTTTTTCCTTTTCGCCCCGCGTCGAAACGGGGTTGGAACCTCGAGTGTCGAGAACGTGGGAAGGGGTTTGTAAATTACCAGTATCTTCTCTCCTCTTTTTTTTTGTCAGTGTCTCTTGCCTTATGTTGGATAAATTGAATGAGATGATCGGAGATTTGTTTGGAGATCGCGGTGGAAGAGGTGTGTTATTTTTAATTAATTCGACTATTACAAAAATATCTATTACTAACGTCATTACTAACTTAACGTAATGATGACCTTTCTCCTTTCAATTATATTTTTAGCTAAATCAAATAATTTTCTCTTACTCGATACAGATAAAAAACACCCGTTATTACGATGTTATTATAAAGTTAAGTGTCTATTTCCGATAAAACTACCACTGCCACTGTACTTCAGACTAATTCTATTTATAATATCGACTGTGTGACATTTTCAGCACACTCAGTACGCACACTCTCCTGTCCTCGTCTGTTCTACAACTATATAGTATATACGTACATACAATACAGTTTGTTGCTATTTTTCTTCAAACACTATACAAACAGCGTTGAGCAAAGAGGCGTGTTTATTTTTAAACTTATAAGAGCGCCTCTATTACATAACCTATATTTATATTGACATTAACTTCATATACTACGCACGCTATTTAATATTTAATAATAACAATCCACAATATGTATATATATATCCACAACATATATATCAACAAACAATAAACAATCTCATTATCGATTTATTTTTATTGATTCACTAATAAGGTGTAGTGAAGCATACTCTTTCACAGCGGTCCCATGGTGTAATGGTTAGCACTCTGGACTTTGAATCCAGCGATCCGAGTTCAAATCTCGGTGGGACCTGAAGTTAATTTTTTTTTCCCTTTTTCAACTATCATTACCTACTCTTCGCACGCCTACACTTTATACCATTTAACAATATCAACCCATTTTCTTTTTATTTTATATTTCCTATTAAAAAATCCCGCTTACGATCTACAATCACGCCAACGCGCACAATCTACGCTCACCACTTATCTTCCTACTCCATCGTAACAACACGAAGCGACAGAGAGATACGTATCTACATGGTGCGCAATATTGTAATGCGTTTTCGCTGTTCGATCATTTTTAATGAAACGCCAGAATGCATCTTACGTGTCGACGTGAACGTCGATCGACATATGACGCGTCTCTATATCCGCGAAATCCCCGTGCCTGACGCTTAATCCGTAATTATATAACGTGTAGCCGGCGATAATTCATTTATTATACATGTAATTCGATAATCGGACAGAGGCGTAGACCGCGTGTTATCGTCCGTTTCCACGAAGGTAGCGGTGCTTTTTCGCCTCGCGATGTCGGGCTTATCTGGAATCACCGCGTCCCGGCTACCTGGCGTGTAGCTCACGGATCAAAAATGCATCCGACCGCTAATTATCGGCTAAATTAAGCCCTACTCCGAACGTACGAAACGTTGTAAGTAATTCGCTACCGATGACAGATTACGCGTTCACAACGACGCGCCATTAAAGATTGATTAAAATTGTAGAAATTATAGGCGCGCGGTCCCTTCGATGATGTTACCCGCAACGATGTACGTAGCACGATTATTTTCAGTTCTTGTTGTTTTATCTTTCAGGCTACAACGAAGTGAAAATGTAGCGGTAAATTGCCGTAGAAAATGACACGTGTTTATATGTTCGTTTTTATTGCCGTAGTTAGAGATAAGTGCGTGGTTGGAAGTGGTGAATGGCTTAGCGAATGATTATTAGATCCAGTTGATACGGATAAGGTAAGGGACAAGGTAAAGAAGACATTCAGTGCATTATATAGATTTTCAAACAGCAACTCAACGTTTGATACCGAAACACAGAATATTTAATCAGCGTCATTTTTCGCAGTCTTGATATCCATCGCGTTTATCTTTCGTTGGAAAGATTTTTAATTCGAAAAGAATATGAAGTTGCTTCTAACATATTTTCTGGTTTTCATTTTATGTTAAAATCTCTCTACTTCTCCAAACTCGGGTTTCTTTTTCCAATGAAACGAGAATACGACAAAAAGAAGGCAAATATTATCTGTATCGAGTTTACATATCACTAAAGCGATCTATAACAAAAATAAGATACAAAATAAAAATCTGTATTGCTAATATAATTAAAGTTAGGTACTAGATTGTCCCAAAAGTTTCTTTCCTTTCATACGTGAAATAATAGATGCACAATATTTTTTATTTTACATTAATTTATGCATTTATGTATGATCCATTCTCTAGTAATAGAATAAAATGGATCAAACATAATTCAATAAAATAATATAAAACAAAAAATATTGTGCATCTACTGCTTCCTTATAAAATGAAAAGAACTTTTGGAACAACCTAATATAAAAGCATCAGAGCTTAAAGTGCAATTTAATAAGTAAAAACTGTAGCATATTCAAGTGAAATTGAAACTATCCGTAACCGAAACCAAAGCAAAAGATGAATATTTTCCCTCATTATAAATATCAACTACGCCAAAATTCAATGATGAAAGGTGCGAACGATTCACGCGCAATTATGTTTGCTATCCACGCAGCACACGTGACCAATAATCCGACCATTCGTACGACAAACATATGTATAGCCATAACATATTCGCGTCTAACGTGGCCGGTGCTCATCAATCATAATTACAAAACGCCAACGCGAATAGTAAAATCACACAAATTACACGTTCGCCGCTCTCATCGGCCGCTCTGTAGCACGCGAGCGCATTATTACCGAGCGTTTCCCGGTATCAACATTAATCAACCAGCTGTCTATTCTATATTTCCGTCGAGGTTGTCGCATTGATTTCGATCCCCTTAAATCAGTCGTGGAAAAACGAATTTCCCGGCGCGACACGATGTTTCGCGATTCGAACGACGCGTGAAACATTGGATTGCGAGTTCATCGTAATTTATCGACAGCACGTGTTTTATGGGTTTTCGTTCACGCGGCGCTTGCACAGTGCGTAAACAGCGGTTTCAAGTTTCTACAGAGGCAGCTCCTTGCTGGGAAAGCAGATTTTTTCATTGCTATTCATACGCCTCTGTAAGTAACTGCTTTTGTGGCTTGCGGTTCAATTTGATCTTTTCGTTTCTCGAAATTCTTCAGGCAAAGTTGCACTCGATATTATTTCACTTTGTTACGATCTCCGAATTTTTCTATACAAATTTCACACTCGTTTCAATGTGTACAAATTTGTAAAAACATCATCGTATAAAATTAGGAAACGAAAAATTACATGTATCAAGGGAGATCATCAAAGAACGTATCAGGGTTAATGTAATTTTGGATAGAACATTGCGCGAAGAATTTTGGAAAAGTTGTTTACCATGAAATAAAAGTTGTTTCCATCTCTACATGCTAACAACATGTTCGAGGATAAATATTAAATGGTGTTAATAATCCATGAAAATATTTATTCGTTAAATCTAAATAAACAAACATCTTTTTACATGTATATCGTTGATTCTGAAGCTTTCTTTGTCCTTTGATAGTTCCTTGATAGAAAACTTTCAAGCTACCCCCAATACAAGAACAAGTAGTTCGTCAACTTGTCCTAATTGCACCGATCCAAATCCACAGGTGTCGAACAAATTTTAGATTCCACTACAAACAGTGAACGACGATCCGTTATGATAATTACAGTCTGTGATGAGCAATCGAGGATAAATGGTCGGAATAAGCGATCACCGTTCGTTAATCCCTGGAAAATGGCCGATTTCGCGAATCAGATTTCCTGGGACGACGAAGGATAACGAAAACGGGGGGCCCAGACTACGACGTTCCCGTACGATCGTTACAGCAAGTTCATCAAGATGTGACAACGCCACCGTGAAACTGTCGCACGCTCGTAAAATACTTTCTCAATTTAAATTTCACCCAGACGATCCCTTGGAAGTTTCCGGTTAACGAGCGGAACCGCCCTAACTCAGTTGGACGATAAAATACCGGCCTCGTAATGACGGAACGTGTAATCGAGAATCACACGAGCCATCGTCCGTAACACTTCGCCCGCGGAATTGCACCTCGTCCGCGGATAGACTATCCAGACAGGGCAGACGGTATCAAGAATCTTGCCACACCGTCGTCAACCGATCTTAGAGATCGTTTTGTACCAAGAACTTTCGAATCTTATAGTGTAATTTTATTTCTGAACCTGCTGATAGTGATTTCTTGATGGTGATGGTTTGATCGTATCTAAGTTTATAAGATTCAACTACTTCTCTGCATTAATATAATCGTACTTTATTCTCATTGTATTTTGGTTTCATTGGGCGCAGATTTGTTTAAGTTTTAATATACTTTTGTATATGTTTCTGAATATATGGGTGAATTTTTCGTACGAGATTCGTTAGGAAGATATATAACCCAATATAAGTGTGCAGCTATAAAATTGTTGATCTATTGTTAGTTAGATTTTGAACAAAATCATGAAAGATGTTTCATTTTTATTGTATTCCACTGCTATTGAATCACTATGTCAAACTTTAAAATTCTAATAGACTATGGAAAGAATTTGGAACGGGAATTCGTGAAGCTTTCACCAGATTAAAACACCGTCCAACTACTTCTATTGTCGTCTTTATACGAAATAAACTGTCCTCATACTGTTACAGAAAATAGAAAAGATTCCTGCAACTATTCGAGACACCAAGTTGATCGATGTGAGCGTAGAAGATTAAATAAAACAGTTATTAATTCCACGTTAGCATTGCTATCGTATTTAGTTACACATTCTGATACATTATCGTTTATTGCGTGTAAAATTACCAATCACGCTAAAAAGAATAACCAAAACTTATCAATACATCCATCTATTACGAACAAATTAAACGATTCCTGTTGCCATACCATTTTCTAATTGAATGTCCAACACGTTTGTGTCGCTTTTATTCCAAAAGTAAGTAAGTACTCGATAAATCCCTCGCATTCAAAATGTTTTCCAGCCAACTGAAAAACCCCTGCTACTCGTCGTATATAAGCCACGGCGAAGTTACTTTATGCTCCGATTTAAGGAATACGCGGCGTGCTCATAAACCATAAAAGATTCCAGTCATAACTCGAACGGTATCGCATTTTATTTAATTGCCCCGCGGCTCTTACACGGCCCTAAAGGAAAACAGGCAGCGGAGAACTTGCGTGCATAATATTATTTATTACCAAAGAAGCTGTTAAAGTTTAACGCCTGCCGCGCGAAATTAAACGCGATAAAATGTTTGTTATCCAATCGTATCGCGCCTCTAACGTCTCCTCAATGTCACGCTTGTTCCGCCTCGCTATCTCTCGCGGATAAGACGCGACTTTACAACCGCGAAGACGCTTTCGGCGTTCGCCCTACCGAGCGCACGACGATCAATCGAAGACGCTTCGATCAGTTAACGCGACTGCTCGTGACTGATAAAGCCGACACGTCGAGAGTAAAGCCTTCTTAATGCACATTCGATTTAGTTTTATTCGTTAAGATGTACTATACTACATTTTTAATATAGATATGACTGGCGCAGTCTACGAGCGTTTACAATTGAAGACCATAAGTGACAAACATGATATACGCTAAGTTTCTGTGCACTTATGGGATATTTAAAAATGTAAAAATGTACGTAACATGCGCAAGTGTAAAAAATATTTAAAGCGAGGTAGTTGTTGCAATGTTTAATGGATGGGGTAAATTTGTATTTAAAGAATAAAAGAGAAGATGTGATTTATCGCGTTCTTTGTCTGTAATCTTCGGTTACGACCCATTGGGTACTTCAACAGAAACAAATTGATACGATGTGAGAAAAATTGTTACATCTTTTAGTTTCCAATTTTTGTGATCTTCATTCGTGTTTCTTATTTAATTAAGAATATATCAAGATACATATACATACGTTTTAATGCCTGTTAAAATCCTTTTCATACATATAGGAAGTGAAATTTTGAAAAAATAACTTGGTCAAAACGTTGATTAAATTAAAAGACCAATACAACGCATTCAGTCGTTCAACAAGATTTATAACTCCAGCTCAACCCTCGAATAAAACCCCTGTCACCGAAAAAAAAAACGCAAGAAGACATCGACGTCTTGGGTTAAGAAAACTTTGCATATTTTTAATAGTCGCAGGCATCTCGAGCCAATTTCCCGTTTCACCATAAAACCCCAAACGCTTGAGATTTATGGCCACCGCGTCAATTATAATCCGTTTCATTCGGAAACCTTCTTCGTTTCGACAAACCTAACCCTTCGCGACTCTGCTGCACACCCTCGAACTTATATCGTAAAAAAAGAACGATATTAGACGTTCTCCCTCGTCTTCCCTCTCTCGAACCTACCCGCTCGGCAAGCTGAGATGGAGCCTGGCTTTGGGGAACGTTTAAATAAGACGCGAAATTTTTTATACGGGTAAAAAGCGCGTGGCACGACGAGGAAGGCACAACGAGCTCGTTCGTAAAACGTACCCCACCGGATGGGCCAGAAATGGCCCCTACACCGTATCGAATGATTACCACCGAGGAACGTACAACGTCGCGATTTAACTGCCCCTTAAAAATTGTTTGTCTACGCGGCGTTTTAACAACGCGATCCCCGTATACGATCTCTCGTTTCGTTCGTCCCTCGTCGATGTTCTCCGTTTCGCGACGTTTAAGGTGGATTTTAATGTATGCGCGGAAAACGACGCCGGTGGGTGCCTTTGATGAGCGAGCGTTTAAAACGCGAATATTTGAAAGTAGGGTAAAAAGGGAGAAGATATAGTGTTAGGAAATTGAGTCGTAAATGGTACGGTTTTGCAAATGGTTGCCTGGAAGTGAGAGGGTTCGATGAATAGGGTAGTTTGTTGGTAGTAATTGTTAATGGTTTTGGAAAGAGTGGAGTTTTCTTTTAGAAGAAAATGATGTTTTAATTAATATCGGTAAGTAAAGATTATTGTTGGGGATGAAGCGTGATAATCATATTGCGGGTATTTATACAATCTTCTATTTTTATGAATATAATTGAGGGGGCGTAGTTTAAATAAAGATTTGTTTTGCTTATTTTGTTCACTCAATAAAAATATTATAACGAGTAGTTTATTCTGGATAATTTACAGATTTGTCACTGTTACGTGCATTCTCTGCATTTGTACATCTTTAACTTTCCCAAAGGTGTCTAAAAATTCGTAGTCTGACGATGAGTTTCAAAGACATTGTTTATTTAAAAAAATTGAAATAAAATACAACAGTGGTTTGATTGTTTCGTCCGTGATAATTTGATTGTATAGCGTAATTTAATAATTATTGATTTACTTTTTTCTATAAGAAATAGTATTTTCCAAGCAATCCCATCGACGACGTTAGTTTAGGACTTAAAGTGTATATCAACGAGTTACATTTCATCGTGGGATTAAAATAAAACAAGATTGATAAAGTTTCAGTAATTGGTTCTGGAGTGATAGAGAGTCTCCTAATCTGCTTATAACAATATACTCGTTATAAAACAAGGCATCTGGAAAATATTATTTCCAAAAAACAATCCAATAAGTAATACATTATATCATACATTTCAAATTTAATACAAATATTTTATCTACGAAATAGTTTCTCTAAAATCTTTCGTTCTATTTCTCAGAGCATATTATTCCTTATTTCCATGTTTCTGTATTCCTGTATGTGCTTCTTTCTATTTATTTAACGAAAGTCTTGGACTTTTCACAAATCCCATCTCAAAACTGGGTTAAGAATCTCTCTCCTTAGTAACAGAGGAGAGCACGAAAATAGAGTACGAAATATATGGAAATGCTATCAGTTAGATAAGCGCTTTTATTTAAAAAAAAAAAAAAAAGAAGCATCGCTTACGTTCGTTTCTCGATTGCGTATCGTAAATTCGATAAGCTCGGTTCCAATCTCCTTGGTTTTCGTCACTGCGCATAAAAATTCGCTACGTCAGCAGTACTATCGTCTAAATAGCCGAATTCGTTGCTTCTAGGTCAATGTGGACATTCCTGACCGAAATGCAGAAACAAAAAATCAACGAATCGAATGGAGCGTCGTACGAGAAGCGTCTGATTCTTCGTGTCTGACCATGACCTGGAAAAATCTACTTGCTTCAGTTCCGCAAGGAAATGGGATTGCGATGGAATTGGAAGTTTTAGGGGAAATGGTACCTAGATTTTTGATACGTCGGAAAAATTGTGCTGGTTCATTTTCTTTCAAATGTTAACCTTAATTCAAAAGCTATTGCTGTTTCTCAAATTACTTTTTGTGTTTTTCCTTTTCGCTCTTCTTCGATATCAAGTGACCTAAAAGTTGAATACCTGAGTATGAGGTTGTAGATTTTAAATTTCATTTTATTTGTATGTTATATTATTTTCTTTTATTCTACTACATCCCAATAATTTATTTATAACCGCATTTTACCTTAATTAAATATTTTCAGAGTAGCTTGCGCGTTATCTAAACATCTAATTTTCAAATTACTCTGAGTGCATCTAAGTAATTAAATAACTAAAGTTATTACATTACTCATTTTAGATTAGCTTCTAATTACCAGATAAGTATTCTATTAATTTATATAATATCCTTCAGACTATTTTTTCAAATTTCCATCCATGTCAAAAATTGTAAATTGTTTCTCTGTCAAACAATCAGAATTCCGCCGGTAGATTCCGCAATTCATTAAAATATACCTAGAAATAAAAAAGAAGAAGAACGAGCCTGGAATTTTTCATATCCGAAAGCCTTCGTTTTCTCTCTAAATTCCCAGTTAATTCAATAATTTGTCGCGAAAGAAAAAAAAAAAAAGGAAATACGTTCGCAACGTACAACAAGCTTCTTTACACCGTGAAAACTGTCTCTGCAAATACGTGGCCCACGGGAGGTCCCTCATTAAACATTCGTCTCTCGTTAAAGTAGTACGCGATCTAGCTCCTTAATTCGGCGATGAGGAGTAATTAAGCGACGCGACGAACAGCGCAGCTGTGAACACGAGATGGAGAACACAGAGGGACGTCGAGGTACTTTGTTTCGCAGTAAACCAGGTTTAATGACTTCATGTAAAAATACCCCATCGACTTTACGATATAGCTTCTCCTCTGCGTCTCTTCCCTACCTTTCCATCGTGTTCTTCTTCCGATGCTTTCGTTCCATGTTCCTCGTGATTCTCTATACTTCTCCTCGCAGGGTGAGTTTTCGGCTACGACCATAATTTTATAGTTTTATGTAAACTGTATCGAGCCATGAAACACGCGGCGCTCTACGATGGCTTGATGGTGATTGGCGTGCAGCACGAGATAGAGAGAGATTTCTACGGGGTATAAAATTTTCACGACGTTCAGTCTCGGCCGCCTTTCACACGCAATTCTTTTTCGTCCGCTGCCTCGAGACGTCGTAAATAAGTGATAACTGGATCGCGGCACGGCGGAACGCGTCGTCAGCGATCGTCGGCCTCAGTTTCGACATTGTCCTGCTTTGGATATCGGAATTTCGGTGGTGGCTTTTTGACGATGTTGTTGATAGGCGAACTTAGTAGTCTATATTGGCAAAGAAAGGCTCGAAAACGAAACTTTCTGCGAGAAATATGAGTAAAATCGTATTTGTCTTGGCCGAATGACCTTACTAGAAGGCAATTGGATAGATTCATTTGGAAGAAGTATAGGGTAATATCGATTTATATTGGAAGAAGAAGACACAAGAATTAAATTCCTTACGTCCTTAGAACAGATGAAATTACGTCTGTTTCAGCTGAATAAAGTTATTGGGAGATGACTGAGCAATTTATTCAGTTTCACGTTCCCTGATAATTAACAGTTTGAGGGTGGAGCAGGAAAGTGGAAATATAGAGCAACATTGGTTCACATTGGAAAAGAAGGGGTACAAAGTGAAGCTCTTTCTTGGTTGAATAAAGTTATTGGAAGGCAATGGAGTGATTTATGTAGCTTTACACCCCGTAATAGTTAAGAATTTGAGGATGCAGCGAGAAAGTAGATGTATAGAGTAATATTAATTTCTTCTGCCAAAAAGAAAATCCAAGAGAAAGATTTCTGATAGCCAGAACAGTTAAAGCGGTGTATTTCATAATCTATGGATATTTAGTCGAATAAAGTTATTATGGAGTAACTGAACGATTTATCCAATTCCACGTAACTTAGTAATTGCTAATTAGGAGCAGAATATAAGGGTGAAGTACGCTCTGATGTTCAAATTACGCACGAAGGCTTGACATGACGCAACACTCTTCGTTCGTGACGTAGGTCAGGTAGTTCATATAGATCTTCCTTTGACCTAATTCTACTTTCATTTTACGTGATGGATAAAATGTCAGAATTTATGAAAAATATTGGTTTCTTATAAGTGAAAATGTATAACTGGTTAAATATTATTGTTATTGTTTAATAAATAATTAATTTATTGAAGATTAATAATTCCAAAATAATACCTTACGGTATATATGAAAAATTAGAAGTGGACCTCAAGCCTTCGATAGCTCAGTTGGTAGAGCGGTGGACTGTAGTTGGAAAGTAAATGAATGGACATCCATAGGTCGCTGGTTCGAATCCGGCTCGAAGGAATATTTTTTATTTCGTGAATTATAATTTTTGCATTAAATATTTGCATACAGATATCCACTTGCAATCTTTTGTATATATTTGTTAATATTATTAATAAACTAGTAAAGATGTTGTACAATTTTGCGCAAAAACTTATCTGGCCATAAATACAGTTACGAAATAGAAAATCAATAAGAAGAAAAATTTACTGTGGAAACTTAATCGAATAAAATATATAGATTAAATTATAAATTAATTCAATATGATTCGCTATACGAATAGAATTGAATCAGATCTAAAGAAATTCGATTTATCGTAAAGTTTCCTATTTTCAACTAGATTATTTTTAGTAATATGTGTTTATATATATATGTGTTCCTCTTGCTGAATGTCACCTCTATAAATATTTGAATGAAAAGAAACATTAGTTTGTCATACAATCACATGTTTTGTTGTTAGAATCACTGAAAAAATTATGAGAAATATTTGTGCAACATTGATCAATTAATAAATTATGATTTTTCTATTAATACCAAAAAAAAGCGAATGCAAAAAAAGCAGGTCTCTCGAGATTCGAACTCGGATCGTTGGATTCAGAATCCAGAGCGATTACCATTACACCATGAGACCGCTTGGAACAGGTACTTCTTCTCACCCCTATCAAGGTTTTGATAAATATTCCACTATTATAGTAAAAATGATTTAGAAAAAAGATTTTCTCCTC
>NC_057771.1:12599465-12601779 GCF_014825855.1 Bombus pyrosoma | reverse complement strand
TATTTCTGGAAATCTGAGTTTCTTAATAGTTCAAGAACAATGCAGAATTTTCCGAATTACATTAGAGTTAATAATCCTAACGTAAACGTCTGTGTATGTGGTTGTTTTAATAACTTAACAGCTAACCGATACGGAGAATATTTATTATTTACCTTACAAGCACCCATGGACGTTTTGGATGAAAAGAGATCCCTTTTACACGAGCAGATTTTGTCTCAAATTTTGTTAACATCTCTTAGTAAGTATTTCACGAAATTATGTTTAAAATACCATTCCTCACTTCTAACCCTTGCAAATGTGTCACGAATCGCGACACGTCACGACGTCACTAGCGCTGCCACGAAATATGTACGTACATATAGATAGGGAGTGGAACTTGTATTTTGTCATATAATATTTGTCACATCACATTATCTATTTCAAATTATGAACATTTTTTAAATATAATCATATTTTTTTGTTATCTAATGACTGGACTATTTATAATTTCTAATTGATAGTTTTTAATATTACGTATATTGTATGATCCAAAAGAAGAGACTGGCCTTTACCTCTGAATTCCAATTTTTTTAATGTTATACATATGTGAAGTAATTATTGAATAGAGTTCAACGATAGCAGTTTTGAGTTTAGGAATCTCTCCGCTCGAAAGTTATTATACGGGAAAGATTGCAAATTTTGTCGTGTTTTCGAAGGACCTAATTGGTCGGAAAAGATTTCGGGAATCAAAAAATTTAACTTTGCAAAATTTCTTGAAAATGACATCATTCCCTAGAATCAGCGAAATTGTGCCACCTCCTATGTTATTATGTTCTCCTGATATATAATCGCAAAGTGAACCAAAAGCATTTTCAAAATCCCGAAAATTTCAACTTCGGAAAATTCTTCGAAACGTGACATATTGAAAAAGAATCGCCGAAATTGTTCCACTCTCTATGTTATCCCGTTCTTGCAATACAGAATTGGAAAATTGGTCGAAAATTTCTTTGCTCTTGAATTTCCTACGAAAATGGCGTTTTTTTACAGAACTTTTAATAAGTTTCTTATATCTCTTATAGTATTTTGTTCTCTTAGTACTATTCAAATTCCTCGAACTCTTTCGTCATATTTTTTAACTTATTCCTCGAACTTATGGAAATTGGAAGTTATTTGGGGAATATGGATATTGGAAGGATTTTAAATTAAACGCTTTGCTTATTTGCAAAATAATATTGTTTTCTTCAATTCATTTCATCAGTTTACAATAATTGTAAAATTTTACAATGAGATAATCTTCTGTGTAATCATTTGCGTAATTTTGTTACTTTACAATAATTTGATTCTTTCGTTTGACCGATAGAACTAAAACAGCTCTTTTCATATGAAAATGACGACCAAAATCTTATAGCGTTGGTGATCTGGCGCAGTGTTTTACCACTTGTTTTCGAATTGCCATTAAGCGCCTACTTTTGGCCAACTGCGTATGGACTGATACGAATCGAGACAAATTTCCTTCTCATAGTGCACACGTTTTTCCTACCAATAGTACCGGAGAAAAAAGTGTACGTATAGGTTGAACCGTTTGAACATTAGAAACGGCAATTAATGAAGTGCATTTATGGTTGAATTTCTCCTTTGATCATCGGCGATTTTCCTAATTTCATCTCTGACATTACCAACTAACATTTATTTGGGGATTTTACATACATTGTTCATTAAAATTCTTTCTTTAGTCGGGTTTAGCTATTGCTTATATATCTTAAGTATGACCACTAATATTACTGATGTTACAAGTTACTCCACGAAATGATTTATATATTCTCTTCATCATACAATTCTAACTGCTCGATATAGAAAATGTGAATTATACTGTAATTGACAAACAAATCGCTTGTGTCTCCCTTTATAAAAATAACAAAAAGTCAATTGAGTAAGAATATTTTTAGTTCTTAATTTTATTACAGAATTTCTTTCTCTAAAATTCTTAATTTCTAAAATATAGTTTACATGTACTGATTCGATATAAAATAATGTTAATAGTAATAGTGTTAAACAATGATGATAATGAACTTCTTCTCTATAAAGTAGTGGAGGAAATATTTAACAATTTTAAATACATATATATCTCTTATAATGTTTACAATATCTCTTATAATGACATATTTTTTATCTATAATACAATTGAAAAATTACAAAACAATTATATTGTATTACAATATACTGTATTATTTGTAATAATAACGATAAAAATATAAAAAATTTATCGGAATTGAACAGGACTTATCCTTAAGCCGATACATTGTTTTCCGATTAGTGCAACTTCACAAACTTTGCA